>NW_028262336.1:21179722-21336666 GCF_047370975.1 Nipponia nippon | reverse complement strand
GAATGATTGTCATGGAAATTTATTTTCCTCATAATTACATTTGTTTCAGTAAGAGAAACAAAAATAGAAATTGAAAAAAGCTCATTTATTAGACAAAACAAAAGAGTTGCTGTGACTGTTATAGGATTATGGTCCAGACTGGTTAAAGCTCTGGAATAGTGAGATAATTTGCAAAGCAAAATGCATATGCAAATTAGTTGATCAAATCACTACACTATTTTTCCTGGTGCTTTGAGTAAAAGAAGGAAAAGGCAAGACCAACAGTAGCAGGATGTCAGAATGTACATTATTATTGTTAATGTAATTTAATACTGAGCACGAGGAAAATGAAATTTTCAGCACTTGTGAGGCTATGGACAGCAGTAATCTCAGTGACAGTGCCGTATAACTGAGATTGCATCTTATGCACAAGAGAATAGGGATGGCATTTATTCCATCTGACTTACATTATCTACAGTGTTGTCATCTGGACTTCTCTTACAGGCAACAGAGAGAAAATAGCTCTTACAGGACAACAATTCAGGTTACAGATGGCAAGTTGGATATTACAACCCTTGCTGGTTCTCAGTAGAATATTAGTAAGTAGATGATTTCCAACAACCTGACAAATGTTAGGTGCTAATTATTATTTGTTAGACTTTCACACCTTCGTATGTTATGTCCTGGAAGTTTTTCAGGACCGTACTATGAGGAAAACTTTTAACAAGCGGAAGGTCTGTGCTCATGCAACATTTCTTATCTGCAACGAGCAAGTCACTACTGAGATTAAGTCCTGTTAGCTGTCACTTTGAAACAAATGTTCATATTATGTATAAGAAAAAGCATGTCTAGATTCCTAAAATTTGCTAAAATCAATTAATGTTTGGCAGTATACTAACAAAAGAAGTTTTTTATTTATGTCTGTACTAGGTCAAAGACATGGCAGTTATTTATTGAAGTCGCTTCGGCTTGACTCGTACATATATTGAGGTATCTTATTGTGAAATTGAAACTAGTACTGAGGAGTGATCAATGGAAAACAATGAAAATGCCTGTAGTGAGTAATAGACATCTTGATTTTTTGTCCAGTGCCTGTTTTCCTCTCCAGAAGTGGAATATGACCAGGGACTTTCTGTCCTTTGTTTGAAGACTTAAATAGACAGCAGGAATAAAATAAATAAATAAATAATAGCACTGTATTAATTTAAAAAATAACAGACTTCCAGATCTCCACAAGTGAAAAAAATGTAGCTGTTGCTGTTTGTAGCCTCTTCTAATAAAAATCCTTCTTCTCCACTGTTTATTCAATACATAGTATCAGCTCCTTAGAAAAAGCTCTTTGGAGTTGGACTTAAAATCTCTGTAAAGCATTGTATCTGTATGGGATTTTATAAACAGTATAAGATAATTTTTCATGCTGTAAACATGCCAAATGAATTAGCATTACTGACCGAAAAATTCTAATGGCACAAAAGGATGAGGTTCAGTTCTCCAGAGAAAACCCAGGGAAGGAAGTGGCCATCATGCCAGACTTCATCAGAGAACGACTTTCATTAATTTTAAAAATCTGCTGACTTTTTGGAATGGTTACAGCAAATGACTTATGAAATGAAAAATTCTTTCCCAACCCAGTGAGCTTTTCAATCAATGTTCTCCATGATGTGCTGTTTGCTAGCTGTCTCAATTCAGCAACCCTAAAAATATTTAGCAATATAAATGTACATTTTAATAGCTTGCTGTGATCTCTCTTTTGATATCTGGCTTTCATGATCTGTCTTCATCCATCCACAATCTCTGGTGCCATCAGCCGAAAAGTCAGCTTCTCTCAAGGGTTCACCTGAAGGCGTCTGCAGTACCGAGTTCCCCCCAGCCCCCGCCTCTGCACTGCTCCAAGTCCCCATCAGTCTCACCAAAAATTTTTCTTTTTTTTTCTCTCTCATGAAAAATATAATAACAATTTCTTCCTGTGCATACTCCATGCCCTGAGGAGAAGATTAAATTAAATTAAAACTTAAAAGAGGATTTGCCGATGGCTCAGATTTATGGTTAAACTGCCTGAGCTACAAATAAGTTTTATGCAGGTTATTGTTCTTCGGCAAATGCATCGTTACTGCAAGTCTTTGCTAACAGACAGACTAATCACTGCTGAGAGAGAGAGGGCTTGTTTATTCACTGGACATTACACCACTTGCTGACTAACTTTTCCACCTTTTTTCCACTGTCTAACTTTTTCTTCTTTCAATGGCAGCACTACTGAGATCTTCTGGGAAGCCAGCAGATACTATCACTCTGGGGAAGGGGTGCATTTTGCACCAGGAGTATTAAGCTATTTGAGGCATATGCTTTACACCGTTTGCAGGAATCATCAATGTTAGGAAATTAGGTTTCCTATGTATTTCTTCTGTATTTTCTTCACAGTTGATACAGAGAGGTGTTTGTCTCTCGGGCAAATGATACAGATGCCTAAAATAGCCTGGTGTAACCCCCAGTATCATCCCCCAGCATCATAACTGCTGGTGTTGAGGAGCAGCAGAGAAGAGCAAAGGACCCTGCAGACACTTTGAATAGACGTGTGCTGTACTGTGCACAAGCTCTGTAACAAAACCGGCTGCTTCAGCATGAGCCTCCCTACCCCTGAATGGCACAGCTCCGCATCCTGGCAGGGAGGGAGACAGAACTAAAGCTCCTGCTGGTGTTGACAGGCCTGGTGCTGTTTGCTGAGAGGACACCCAGAGCAGAGGTAGGTACTTCAGACACAAATGGAGATTGGTTAGTTATAGCTTTAATTTTCTCTGGGATTCTCTGTTTCTTTTTCACTAGTTTTTATGTCCAGTTGGAGAAAGGCACTGTGGAGGATTATGTACCTTCAATACGCAAAAGCTGTTGGAACAAGTTATTGTTGTGTAACATGCAGAGCAGTTTCTGACGCTAGATGTGTCTGAGCAGTTTGCACTTGGCCAACGCATATACAGACTTCTGTCTGTCTCCTTGGCTCTGAATGATATCTGAAGACCACAACCCTCCTTGTCTCACAAGCTTCAAAGATATTTCTGTGTGTGTAATAAATATTACCTTTCCATACTAGGTAAATAAAATCGACTTGAAATGATCTTTTGCAATGCCTTAGATCCTAGGCCATAATAAAAGAACAGGTTTTACTCTCTGTATTAAATATGAACTAGGAAAATCTGCAGCAATAGGGATTTTCAGAGAACTTTCCCCAAAGTGAGCAAGCAAGATGATTTTTTAAAACTTGCACTACTGTTTCAGTTATTTACAGTATGAATGATAAAATTTTGAACAATAGCTACTTGATTGCATCTACCTGTAAGATACATATGAAAGACAAAGAGGCATGGAAAAGTCAGGAATAAAAATACAGGGACGTTTGTGCCTTTATGATTTGCTGGCATAAAACCGAAGCAGAATCCTCAAAGTCTGCACTTGTTTGTCAGTAAGAAGAGTCTGTTTGGAAGTATAGCTCGTAATAATATAATTCTTGCTAGTAGTACAGCATGAATGATGTTTAGCTCTGGATTAAAGAGAAATGAGGAGAAAGAGCAGGTTTTCAGGTTCCTAGCCATAGCACCATCAATTACCCATCTTGCTTAGGTCCTGGGATGTCTGGCTGTTTCCCAGCTATAACTTCTTTTAGGCAGCACCTCTGTGCTGGAGCTGAAAAGAATCATTGTGCTACCTAAGAAATCTGCCGTGTGGGGAAATATGTGCGCAACAAGTTAAGCCCCATCTAAAATTATGTTGAAGGCAGCATGAGTGGCAGCACAAAATGATCTTAATGAATCTGGACCTTTGCTTTTTTCGTGACAGCACTGGCTAGAGATTTTATCAGCCAGTCCAAAAATGGTATCCAATAGATTGAGCCAGTATGTGTGTATAAGCCTTACAGAATGTTTTGAGATTAATTGATTGAAACCACTGCTCTTTTTTTTTCCTTTATCTTGTATATGAGCATACACAACAGCAAAGACTAAATCCCCAAACCTTGAACTGCATGTATAATCTTGTTGAAACACATAAAACTTAATCCTGCTTGCCTTTCCCTTGTTTCACAAGTGTGTTCTCTTAAAAACAACACAACTGCAAAGTAAGAAAAAAGGACATTGGGTGTCATTTGAAATTGTATCTTCACATTTTAAAAGAGTTTTGAAGGATATCACGTGCCAGGAAAAGAGATGTAAATCTGTCCCCTGACTTTAGGTGACAGATCCCTGTCTGAGCAAAATGTCAGAGTCTATGCCAGAAAGATATGCAGCCAGACATCGGGTGCCTTCTACCAAGGATTTCTAGGCTTCCCCTTTGTTTAGGCACAAGTGAATCATGGCAGCACAAAGGTTAAACAAAGTCTTTTTGAGTCTTCCTCCACAAATACCATGCAGTGCTACGGCCCTTTTGAAATAATATTTATTTACGTTACTTCTTGCCAGAAATCCCCAGTTTATGTTTTTTTAGGTCTCGTGTTATCATTTTTTGCACCTTTCCGTTCCCTTTCATGTTCCCCAAACTCCATGTTTCAGTCTTACCAGTCTTGCATTATGCTCACACGTATGTTACATCAAATACATGCTCTGTTTTGTCCAAAGTCTTCCAAATTCTTGCAGTCTCAGAAGAGGAACATGAAGAAGGCCTCAGGAAAGAAATCATAAATAGGTGCATACTTTGCACTTGTGACTGTATACTTGAATCTAATTGAGCATTCATGGAAAAAAAAAATCTGCTTTATTACTTACCATAAATCCAAGATAATTCTATTTAATGTTCCTTTAACTGACAAAAAAGGATAAACATAGCTAACTATAAACATGACATAAATAAACTCTAGCATTCCTCCCATTCCCCACCCACTGTCCCAGTTGGCTATTTTATCATATCACTCAATATAAAATTTAACAGTATGGTATATAAATGATCCTTTTTTATTCTTTTGCATAATAATTGGCTGGTTTCCAGTAATAAAGAATAGTAAAGCTACAATTTATTCCAAATCATAAACATCTTTGTTTTATATGTGCTTCTTCGCTTTTATTGTGGAGAAAACAATACAGTGGCCAACAGAGAGCTACATCAGCAGATTGCAATAGTTGTTTGAAAAGAACTAGAGCCACTTGAATTCAGTCTGAATTTAGCTGACTTGGTGTCTTACTTCTTGGCTCAGGGAAGTAGAGGAGGTGCTAAAATGGTGACACAAATTGATGTTAATAAATTAGTACATTCATAAAAGGAGACTCCCAATTTTAGTGCTAACAGCACACCATTATATGCAGCATAATGTAGTTTAAAAGGCACACTGATAAGTGGCTGTATTCAAATCCGTTTCTGTGCCCTTTTGTGTTCTTATCTACCCTGGTCCAGCAGACAATCCAGCTTTTCACTAACCTTTGGCACTCCACCATCAGCAATAACCCGTGCTCTCCTTTATATCTCCATAGCTTCTGTAATGAGCATCACCTGTGGTGTGCTCCATTTGGAGCTGCAGCATCAGCAAAACGCACCTGCTCTGGTGCCTGCCGGTGGAAAAAAGCTCCATGGCTCGGGGCTCGTGGGAACCCGTCTGCGTGCCCTAAAGCAATGCCAGAGAAATGGCTAAATACCTATCATCTCCAATGAGCTGAGCCTTAGCCCCTAATCCTTGTAATTGTTGCCTTAGTAAAAGGAAATACCCAAACAGGGTCCTGAACTGACATAGAGTGCCTGGGCAGCTTCTAGGAAAACTGTAAAGCAGCTTGCGTTTGCAATAAATTCTTCATTTGAATCAAATAGATTACTGTGGCAGCATCTCAGGTTTAAAATCATCGATTTCCTTGAAATGTTAATTTTTAAGGTTTTTTTTTTGTAATCATATGTATTTTTAAATTCCTCTTGTACATTTTGAAGTGTATTTATACTGAAATTAGAGGCATTTTCCCTTTAGGTATTTATATATATTTATCAATAGATATGAATACATACATTCATATGTATGTAAATAACTTTGAATTCTAGCAGCTTTGTAAGGGAATAAGTGGGCTTGTAATCATTTTAAAATAATAGCTGTAACAGTTAATAATGAATAGCACTTTGAAAAGAATAGGTTTTGCAGAGCTATAGGCAGAATACCAAAAATAGAAATACTTACAGAAATGTCATTCCACTTGTCTGAACTGAGTGCTTCTCAGTCCTCCTTTCCTTTCCTTTTTTGTTTTGTTTTGTTTTGTTTTCAGAAGACAAATCTAGCTGAGAAGGTTAATAAATACATTTTCTTAAAGCAAAGGTCAGTTTAGCATCAAGACTGTTATACTCAGTTGTAAATTTAGAGGGATGGTGTCAGGGTTTCCAACGTGAAGGCACACATTCTTCTGAAAACAGAGAAGCCTCCCAAAATAAAAGCTTTTTGTTGCTGGATTGATATGTTGAAAGAAGTAGAATTCACGTCAAGAAACATCCCAAACTAAAGACAATGTTTCTAGTAGTAGAAATACAAGAAGATTACCAGGCCTATAGAACAAAAATCTTCTGTCTCACAATACAATTTACAATAAAGCAGGTAATATTATTTTCTGTTTCAGAAGTTCACTGAGAGGGACAGCAAAGAAAGAAAGTATTTTGAACTATCAGATATGCTTACCATATTTTAGCATCTCATTTATGTATGTCTGACATCTGATTTTGCTCTGGACTTTCCCAAAGAAATATATGTATAGTTTCAAGATACTGCCTTTTAAAAAGAGAAAGACATTCAGTTCTGTGATGAATCAGCAGTTAACATAGGCAAAATATTCTGATTCTTGAAATTAAGTGACTAATAATACTCCATAAATTCTAACCCTGCTCTGCATGTCCTTTATTTTTTATTGGAGGAAGGGAACAAGCTGGCATGTTACAAGTATCACATTAACTACTATCTATTGATTGTGGATTTTTTTATTCATAGCAAGATATGTATATTGAGAAAAAAAACATACTAGAAGGAGCTCTGTGAACACGATGAAAAATCTTTTACTAAGTAAAGGAACTTGCTACCTTGTAACTTCGAGTCCTGAACATTACTCAGCTGAGAACATAAACAATAATACAAGGATTAATATGCCACCCAGCAGTGTTGCGGATTAGTATGGCAATGGTTTGGTTCCCGCATACTGACACAAACTAATTCTGCCTAGCAGGAAAACAGACCTCTTTTAGCTAATGTGCTCATCAGCAAAGCAATTCATATTGCTTCAGACTTTGCCCCTGTCTTGTGAGTACAGGAGCTGGGGCTTTTAATTATTTTATGGACATTAAAAAAAAAAAGACCTTGAGTTAGATCACTTTATTTTCTCGTCTTTTAAAATCACCTGCCAGCTTTTGGAAATGTGCAGGAGGGATATAAAAAACACCCATAAAATGCAGCTGTGTTGCATTGCAAAGCCAGCAGCATTGCTATAGTGCAGGGAGATATCCATGTATCACGTACATCTCAGGAAAATCTCCTGAAACATGGGGAAAATATGTATTGTCTAGTAAAGAAAGGTAATGACAAAGAAAATATGTAGACACAAGTCAAGAGTCTCATCCTGTTGTAAATTATTCTGGCTGTCCTATGGCCAGTGATGTTATGTGGCTTAGCCTGACTGAGTATTTTGCCCAAAATAAGTAGAATGCTTTGGATTTAGCTGGTCACAGGAATCAACACAGATCACAGTCAGTTGCTACAATTTAATTGCTATGGTTTAGCTCCTTCTCTTTCAGATGGGATCTTGTGGACATCAGAGGCAACCACATGTGGGCAAATGCAGCCACAGAGAAGCCACGACGGGATGAGAGTTGAAGTGAGATTCAGAACCTATTGATTTCAGTTGCTTTCCTTTTCTTGGTTAAAATTCAAGATTATTGTTTTTGGATTGGATCTCCTGCTCTTCAGAAACAGAAGAACTAGAGCTGTTTATACATACCGCATATGCAGTCACTGTCAATTGCCAAATGCTGCCTGTAGCACAAGAGCAGCAGAGCTGGGTGAAGCTGGGCGCCCACGGAGCTCCCTGGAGAAGGAGGCAGTGCTGAGGTGGGTGTGGGCGCTTTTGATAAACAGGGCAGGAGGCAGATTCGTAAGCTGCTATGGGAGTTTTCTTCTCTTGTTGATTAACAGAACAGAAATTTGTTGCTTCCACAAAGATCTACTTCCTCGGGCCTTAGTGATTCATTAGGAGCCTCCTTCTTATGCATGGGATTTCTTCTGTGGGAGAAAAGTACAAGAGTAGAAGGAACAGGAAAGTGTTGTATAAGCTGGGGGTGTGCAAAAATTGCAGGGTTCCAGTGTTGTTGTTATTTTAATTATTCAAATAAACAAGAGACATAAATTATCTTGACAGTGCCTGCTGGCCACCTGCCTGGCCAAATGTTGGAGAAAATATGTATGATATACAGGGAAGAAATATGGTTGAAAGTGGCGTTAAACTCTTCTACTAAGCCTTAACTGCTCATAGTGTTCAATTAGTAATTGTACAGAGATTTCTTCCTAAACCATTGAGTGGTATTTTGAAATAGTGACCATACTATCTAAGGATAGTTAAGGGACTATTCTGAATATAATTTTGGCCTTATTAAAGGCATTGTTTTGACAGAGGCAAAATAAAAGAAACTATTCTTATGCTTAGTAAGTTCAATGTTGCTTTTATCCTTAATAAATAAAATAATTTCATTAGTGAAACAAAGCCATTCAGTCAAAAATTAGCAATAATTTTGCAGTTGTTACATATTTATTTCTTTTCAGCACTTCACTATATATGTTGACTCAAGATAATGGGTGGCTTTGTTAATTCTAACAAGCCTCCACTGCCTGGTCTCTTGAACTCTTCTTTCTTACTGCAGCAGCCTTTTAATCTCACTGGTATCACTCATCCAGTATGCTTTCACTGACCAGGGAATGGGTCCCTTCTCAAAGTGCTGCTTCCTACCATCTTATCCTCTCTCAGCTAACATAACTGCCTGCTCATGCTAGAAAAACGGAGGATTTCTGTGGTACAGCTTAAAAAACAGTGGCATACAGTAAAACAACAGCATGACCTTCAGTCACAATAGGTTTCTGTTGAGTTGAATAGCCTGACACATGCTGATGGTTTTCAGGCAAATAAGTAGTGGCATGTCTTCTGAAAAGGGGGAAACCCTATGTTTTTATGATGAATATCAATAAAGGACTTTGTCTATATTAGCAATTCTGGAGTGAGCAGAAAAATGAGGCCAGGGTGGAGGAGAGGAGAGAAGCTTTAAGGGGAAATGTTTTAAAGACTTAAATTAATTCCATATTCATTAAATAGCAAACATTTCTAGAGTTATCTGTGAGCATATATTTAATTATTAGAGTTGCATGGGAGCAAAAATAAGCTGAGGTGGTGTTAGAATAAGCTGCCCAGAAGTAAATAGCTTTTGAACCTCTCTTTTTAAATATTAAAATTCCTCTCAGTTGCATTTGAAATGTTTAATGAGAGGGAAGAAAATGTAGTCTATTCCAATCTTTTCCCCAGCTGAGCTACAAATTTGCTTACAACCTTATTGTTATCATGAAGTTAATAATCATGGTGACAGCAGAGAACAGTTGGAGTGTGTGAGACTTTCGTTTCTCCTAGATTCAGAATCCTGCTAATGACTTCGATCCGCTCCTTCCTTCCCCTCTGTTCTTCTGGAGTCATGTCAGATGCATGCCACCTCTCAGAGTGCATTAAGCCTAATGTGGTATTCAAGAGCATGTAGAGTGCTGCCCGATGTCAAAGCTCTTTAGAGGAGGAGTTGTTCGAATTAAACTCTTACATTAACTGTTTGGTGGAATAAAAATAAAACCTAGAAAAAGAGAGCAAGAGCCTGACTGGTTTCTTCCTGAGGGCTTTACCAGCTAGGTGTCTGCATGCAGCCGTTGGATATGGCAGGTGCCTGACAGCAACGTGAGCAGGAGTCGGGGCTCCTAACTCCGAGGACACTTCAAAGGACTCTCTGATCCCACTTGGCTCCACAACACATTTGATCAAAACTGTTTCATGAAAACCCGTAAATAAGTTGAAAAATGAAAGAAAGACAGGCTGGAGCCAAGCTCACTTCCTCCAATCACCTAGTAAAGTATACATGACTTGTGTTCAAAAGGTTTTAGTCCTTAAACCTGTAGCTGCTAACCCTTTCATATCACAAGGAAAGTGAGATTTTTGGCAATGCAGAAAAATCTATAGTCTTTCATGTATGAAATGGAAATACTGCATATTGCAAAAAAACCCAACCAAGCAACCAACAAAAACAACCTGGCGTGTTCCTGAATATAGCAGCTATTTTTCTCTCAGGTAGGGGAAATGTTGTTATAACATTCAAGTGAACTTATTCTTTGTCTCATTCAGAAGCCAGCTCAGCTGATAGCACATTAAAATTAAAGCTTTTTTGCAGAATTATAACATAGTAAATAAGGCAGTTAGGAGCAGACCAAAGATACCTCCAACCCAGTATCTGGCCTCCAACAGGGGAAAATTATGAGTGCTTTGGGAAAGAGCTTAAGAAACAGGGAAAATGTGGGGTAATCTTTCTCCAGTATAGTCTCCAAATTCTGTAATCTGTCATTAGTCTGCAAGTAAACTGTGTTTTGTGATTTGATGAACCAGAAGTTTCAATTACATCACTGTTTCATAGATATTCATGGACCTTTCCTTCATGATTTTATCTCTTCTTTACTCATTTATATGCTGAGCAGATTAAAAAGATGGTACTGCAATGATTTCCATCATTTAATTATAGCATGAGTAGTCCTTTCTTTCATTGAGTGTCCTCTCAGTCTCCTATTACGAACAGTGAATGTTTTCTTCTTTACTTTCCCCATGCCATTCATTATTTTGTAGCCATTATTTGATTATACTTTACTATTGTATTCTATTTATTTTAGATTATATTTTATTATATTATGTGTGCTTCCATTTCTCTCATTGCTAAACTATAGAGTTATAGTTGATTTAAATTCCCCCACAGAAAAGAAAGCATGATGATCATCCTTTCTGCCTCTTCCCTGTACCTTGTCTCATACTAAAATATGAATTTTGAAATGGCGTGACCAGGTTTGCACATGGCAGTCAAAACATGGGCACAGTCTTTGCTGGAAGATATGTAGTCTTGCAGGGAGTCCAATCCATTGCAGAGAATGACGTCTCAGACTAGTACCCAAATTCAAGTATGGCAAATAGATGGTAGGGGGAGGGGATGAGACACCAGTGGAAGGCAAATCCTTTAATTTTTTGTTCTGAATGCTTGATTTTACAACCTTAGTAACATTTTTCAAACATATATTTTCATACTTACCAGAGGTGATCGTGACTTTTTTACAAGAGACATACCAATTCACTGGAAGAGAAGTGTAATAAAAGGTATTATAATCAGATTTTAAAAGCACTATTTCAGATCAATTCAACAAAAGCAAATATTCTGATTTGGGGGTTAAAGAAAATGCCAGATGAATAGTTTCCAACTGGAAGACAGGTTTCAGTTTTGCAGAAAATTCGTTTCTCTGGAATTCTGAATATTCATGTTGAATATGAACATTTATCTTGAACATATACAAAAGCATAAGAAAGAAGAATATTAATAAACTTGTAAAATCCAGTATTCAGAAGTCAGGAAACATAAAAATCAAGATTGTGTCTTGTTCACTCTTCTATGTAGTTAGTAATATACTAATCTTTAATTACATGAATATGTAGAGTATGTCCATAGGAACCTTTCTTTATTCAGCGTACGGAATTAACAGCACTCCCTTACCGATTCAATATTTCGTTTCATCTTCTATGGTCAATATGAGGTCATAGGCTTTACTTAACTGCAGTCTGTTAACACTCTGCTCCAAAGCCAAGGTTATTAGTTCCTGATGGGTTTTTCTCTCACATCACCATTCTAGTATTTTAGTGCTTTAGAGACATTAATGAACGTGTCTTCCCTGTGCAGTGAGTGAGGGATGTTGGGAGCTGGCTCACAGATAAAAGTTTAAAGTGTACACTCACTTTGGGGCTCAACTTCAGATGTACAGCTGGCTTTTCAGCGTACTTCCTGCTATTTTGGATGTTAAAGCAAGAAAAACATTGGTTCGGTTGCAACTGTAGGGCTCAACCATTTTGTCAATCAGCCCTACCTCCAAGAAGAAACGTCTGGCTAATCCCGATCAACGGTTTGCCTAGTGCACACAGGAACTGGGAGGTGTGTGCAGGCAGGGCATCCACGTCCTGGACATGATGTTCCTGTCCACCTTGAATGCAAGACTTCCTTTGTCTCCCCTGCAAAGCATTCACAGAAGGCTTTTGATGCATTCCCAGAACAGGTGCGGTTCTCTAGTCTGAGAGTTTCGTCCCTGCTCTGCAAGGCTCGACTTTCCAGATATTTCAGTTAACTGGGATCACGTTTGCATTTACAAAAGTTTTGGATTTGTGTAAATTGTTGTTGAATTGTAGAAGAAAAGCAAAAGAAGAATCAAATCATCAGTGCTTCCCCTTTCCATATTTCATAAAACTGCTCTAAAAAAATACAGGCGTCATTGCTGTCCAGAGAATGGCCACTGAGTTTTTCAGGTGGGTGAAGTATTATCTATTTATTTCCTTGTCCTTGTTGTAGAAATGATAGAGGTATTTTCTAAAAGAATTAAACTAGAAATGGAAAAAAAACCCTCTCAGCTTCATTGTTTAAAGTTCAGCAAAATTACATGCTACTCAAATAGGTTTTACAATGGAAAGTGTGAGAAAGCTTGAATAGTAAGCAGTATTAGCAAGCTTAACAATGACATGATTAGAGCTTCATATGACTTCTCTGGATGATGAACCCATTTTCCTGTTAAAAGTGGAAAACCTGTCCTACTGCAGCATTTAATTCAAAACAAAGAGCTTCAAAATTTTCTACTCCCTGTAGGTATTAGAAAGTGCCCTTGAACTTTTGTGATGTGAATTATGTAAATTTATTTGTTTGTGGTTATATTTCTCTCCTTATGTTCTGTTTAAATCATCTAAATTACAAGCTGTAATTAATACACTATTACTACACTATGTACCAAAAGCATACATAAATAATGAATATATTTTTTGTTTGTTTTAAATGTTTCACCTAAGCCTTCAGAATTTCCTCAGGACATCACTTGTCTTTGCCAAGGAACAGTGCTTTTGCTTCTTGTGGAAAAGAGTTCAATATTTAATAGTAATATTCCTTTTTTTTACTACATTTGTTGCTGAGTTTTATGGTAGGAACTGTGATAGTTTTAGCAGAACAATTGTTGATTTATTGGATTTGAGTTTGAACACTGACTTACATTAAAACATAAATGTTTTAATCGATTGCTGTAGAATGACTTAGGCAATAGCAGTTTTTCACAGGTAAACTGCAGAGTCACCTAGCTTTCACAGAGATTAACCATGAACTGACCCAACTCTTTTTCAAACATTTACAGTTAAGCACATCATCAGAAATATGGCACATCTTCTATTTATTCCTTTACTCCTGCAAAAACACCAGTACTCAAGCAGAAAAGATCTTCCCCCGTCTCCAGTCGTTGGGGACCCCCCCTTTATTAGGTTTCACATAAGCATGGCCACTATGAGTGCAAAAACCAACACGCAGCGTTTTACACAACCCCAGGGTAGGGTTGTCTATTTTTCCACCAGCAGAGAATTCCCCTGGCTCTTCTGCCCACCACATTGTCCTGCTGCTTCGTTTGCTCTATTGTTTTTTCCTGCAGAGTGATACATTGCTGTATCTTCTCTTGCTGCAGCTGAAGTAGAGCCATCCATCATCCCAATCACTGGAACTAAGGACCTTATGGACTGGGAGTAAATTATGTAGCTTTGGGGGGTAAGAGAGGAAAAAAGTGAGAGTTTTTTGTGTTTGGGTCATGTGGGTTTTTTTGTCTCCCTGAACCTGCTATTTTACATTACTGTTTCCTTTTACATAATATTTCTGCCTTGCTTGGGATCATGATAAGGTAAATGCAGCAGAAGTAGTTTCATTATTTCCAGAATGTAAATTTAATCAATACAAATGCAGTTAGCAACTCCATAGCTGACTCGACTGTTGCTTGGATCTGAATTTGAGTTTCATTTGTGGCTTTCCTTTCAACTTTAATGTAATGCAGATGCAGACTTCACTAAAATAAATGTCCAGTAAACCATAAAATAATGCTGTATAGGTGTTGAGTCCAATTTACTGTTACAGGCAAGCTCCTCTTCCTATTCAGATAAAATAAGATCCAAGTGAGGCTCCTGGTTTTAATTTTAAAGACTACAAATTATTAAAACCTGAAACTTTGCCCTCAAACCAAGTCATATCTTGGCACATAAAATTAAGTCTTAAATCTAACTCATAAACTAAACCAGAGCCCAAAATCTCAGCAGTGTATCCTGTCCAAGTAGGATGACTGAAAACAAAGGAGATGATTAGGCCTAATTTTCACTCCTCAGTATTGCTGAGTATCTCTTCCTTCTGGAGCTTTATGATATCTCTGGTCTTTCCCTTTAAACTTCTGGCCACCTGTGGTAGGGTATGGGAGGGCTACAAGTGGCCATTTCCCTGAGGTTGACCCGAGGCACCTTTATGAGCAAATCGAGTTCTTAAGCATATTCCTGTCTTCTGCCGAACCCATAACCTAACTTAATTCTGCAGGCTGAGATGAAAGCTTAAGTTAACAGCAGCACCTCGTGCTGCCTTCCCAGGCTCACGCCCCCCTCCCCACCTTGTCATCTTTCCGACAGTAGCCCTGAAAAATACTTTTTACCCTTGAAAATTTTTCAAGGCTTTAAAGGCATTTTTCCAATTTAAATTAGGCTTCAAGCTTATATCAATTAAGTTGCTTATAAGCATTCAAGAGCTGAACTACAAAAAGACTGAAAGATTTGGGTATTAAGGTACAGATTTTTACTTCTAGCAAGGCCACACTAGGCTTGCTATCCAAGTTACGCTTCAGATATTGCCTCTTGATGTTCAGGGCATATCTGAAATGACTGAACAATGAAATAATGAAACTGCAGTTTAATGATAGACGCGCCTTGTTTTTCAAAGTCTTGTCATGGAAATTGTGTGTAAAAATAAATTTGAGCAAGCTTTGTCCTTACAGTTAGTGAAACAATCAAAGATGCTCATATAATCTCTTTGATAATTAACTGACAATTTTTAATACCACCATTGAATCTGAGAACAATGAAATATCCCTTCTAGTGTTTCAAAGTAAAATGAATTTGCTCTGCATTTGGTGAGCTTACTTGGAATATCAGTTTCAAAATATGCTCACAGAACTGTTTTGTAAGACCATCAACTTTCAGCTGCCCCTTTTGAGAGAGAAACTACAAGGAGCTGCCCTGCCATCAGAAGTGATTTCAGCTTAGATCCATCTGGCAAAGGCTTGACCAAAAATCACCTTCTCTGACCCTTGAAGTCTGTTCTGTTGTGAGATGAAGCTGAGGAACTGGGCCCTAGTGGGCTACGAGGCAATCACAGCTCCATACTGAAGCTTTGGCATAGCATGCAAGGAATCACCTGTGCATCTTGTTAACAGTAATTGCTAAGTGCCGGCATATTTACCTGAAAATTCACTTACTTCTTTGTTGAAGGAAGTGCTGTTCTCTGGGGTTCCGTACAGTTTATCAAATCAACAGCATCATGAAATTGGCATTAATTTCTTTTTTGCTGGAGTATGAGTAAAAATTACGTGTATAATGTAATTTTATTTTTTTTAAAATTCCACTGTGACACTAGGATCTTTAGGTGGGTAAATCCCTTTTTACCAGCTGTGATATATTACACCTTTTCTCAAATTCACCCTGGTTGACAGACCACAATGAGCCACATTTCCTCCAGCCAAGGAATGCTATAGATATACTCAGACCCACAGAATAAGACCTAGCATGTCTCTAATGCTGATAGCTCCAAGGTCATGTATAAGGATAGAGTACTGCCCTATTTGATAAAACTAATACATCTAATTTTGTGATGAATGTTATGTCTGTTGCTGATTAATGAAAGTAAAGCTGGTAAAATGAGATAGGAGAGGCACCCTCTGTGTAAGTGCTAGGCTAGATGCAGTGTGGTGTCTACCATGAGGGAGATGGCAAGTACGTGTGGGGTTATAATGTAAAATGACCAAGAATTTCACACAGTGGCCATCAGTGTGTGTTCATTATACAACTGCATATGGCAGACCAAACCATATGCCATCAATTCATTTATACTAGATGACTTTGAGCCAAAAATATTTACCCTAAACCAAATTATTTAGAACTTATTTTTGTTAACATGAATTCATGGGTATACGTTCCGGACAGAAATCCCTAAAGCCATTTCATATACCCCACTGAACAGTCATCAGGCTGGTTTACTGCTGTTCTGGACTGGATTTGGGTGGTGTAAGCTGCCATGAAACACAGTTTATGTCGTTCATCAGATTCACTAGTCATCATGTTTCTCCTTCAGTTGTCAAAGGTAGATATTTCCATTTCCTCACCCTGTTCCTTGATGTCAGAAATGAAATTTGTTGTTTTACAGAGATTACTGGCTCTTTTTTTCCTTTCTTTACCTAATAAGGGTGTTTCTTTTTTCCTGACAATGTGTTTGTTTTGAATATTCATGTCTTTGCAGTATCTTGCAAATATACTTTGTACTGAAAACAGAATAATTACGTCTATTTCTGTTCCAGCTCTGCTGTTCTTGGACTCATTCTGTTGCTGAGTTGACCTGACATGTTCTTAGCTAAGTAAGGCATGTTATTAGCAATTCTAATGTGCTTCATTTGAAACCCATATGCAGAAGGAAAAAGTTTTAAAAATATAAGGAAGAGTAAAATACCGATCCCTATAGGATAATCTGTTTCAAAACAGAGGGAACATCATCATAGTCAGTCTTTTTATTCTGGAAATCGTTTTGTTTGGGAGAACAAAAGAATTGGAAGAAACAAGAGATATTTAGCTTTATTTCTTTGATTTCACACTTATTTTTAATCATTGTTACCTCAATGTTCCAGTTCCACTCTCAGTACTGAATTATTGCTCTTTCTGGACTGGATTTATGTTCTCTAAGTTCTTATGTTCTTTATAATAAGTTGTCCTGTGATGTTCATTTTCCTCTTAAAATCTCAGCTCCTGGACTCAGATTATTGCGTGGAACACTCAAAAACCTTTTCTCTTTTTCCTTTTTCTGTTTTTTTTTAAGCAACTTTACAGCTCTCTCGAGTTGTTCTAAAAAGCTTTAAAATTGTCGTTTTGTGCTCCCAGCACTAGAACTCAACATTTTCAGTCTTTAAAATATGATTTTAAATGCAAATCATAATTTGGGGGGCTAATTTCTGACTCAATAACCCTTAAAACCTGTTTGATATTTATTATCTTTCTATGTGATGCTATGAATATCTTAAAATTTTTAAAACCTGGCATCTCTACTGCATGTCTTTTTCCACCATGAATGGCTGAACCATAGGTGTCATCATCATCATTGCCAGTACCAAAAGCAAAGGGGTTATTATGCCACTTCTGATTACAGGTGTGGCCATAAGCACAGAGAAGGACTGGGGAACTTGAGGGACCCTTTTGCGTGAATTTCTGTTGTTTCAGATCGAAGTTCCTGCAAGCATTCAGGAAAATACATTTTTTATTCACATCTAAAAAGAGATTTTTATGGAGTGAATAACTCCATGCTGTCCACATCTACTGTCTGAAATCTGGGCCAGTGAGATGCCAGGTGAAGGGACAATCATGCCAATGTATGGAAAAAGAAAAAAGAGGACCGCTTTATATCTCCAAATCTTTTAGAGTATGTAAAATATTCTATTTTTCTATTTTAGATCTGCTACTGATTCAAAATTACATATTTTACTTACATGAAATTCTGACAAGACTCCTTTGTGCCAGAGGTGTTTGGGTATTGACTGAAATTTTTTGTTTGCATCCCTTTTCTGAAGAATCCAGGCTATAAAATCAACATTTTAAGCCATGCAAAGTAGGAAAGCACCTCTGATAATGTTCAGCTAGAAGAAGTGAGTGAGTGGAACTATTTTTATGAGGAAATGTTTAGGTAAATGAACACATCATGCTTCTCTGTTGTATTTAACGTCTAGACAGGGAGAATATAACAGTTGAATTTTTTATGCCATTTTTTTCTCCAAAAACGTATAGGTGTGTTTAGAGCACGCAAATCTTTCTTTTCATCTCTGCTATTTACAGGAACCCCACTGATATAGCTCCTATTGCCTCATAATCTTTAATGCTTCCACTTCAAATGGCTCCATTTCACTTCTCCTTCTCCCAGCAAGGTAAGGACTTATTTTCCCATTTTAAATATGGGGAGCTGAGGTTAGATTTTAGCATCCTTGATTCCCAGGAACAAAAAAGAACAGCCTGGAGGGAAGAATACCAGGTTAGATTATTTTAGATTAAATACAAACAGAACAAATGAACAACATGGTACTAGGGACACGTCTTTGCCTCTTTCCATCCAGCAAGTGTCTTCAATATGTAGAGCACAATTTCAGTACTAGTTTTAAGCTCCCAAAAATTCTCAAAAGGGAACAGAAACTGATTTTTCTTTTAGGTCAAAGATAGGCACTGGGCTGCTGGAGAAGGGTACAGAAGAAGCTGATCTGGGATGAAGGGCAGGAAAGAGAGGGGCTCAGAGGCTGAGTCTTGCTGCTGCTGTCGCTGCTGTGGGACTAGGGAGGAACCCTGGAGGCAGTGACCCAGCTGCTTCAATGGGTTGCCTCCCTGCAAGCATGGATCCTCTGTCCTTCAGCTGCCGCTACCCACCTGGCTCTAGGTGATAGCGCAGCACCCATTACACTTCTCGAGAGTAGTTTTACTGGCTATGCATCTGCCTGTTTTGCCTTTCCCACAACCGGCTTGAACAGTTTAAAAGGGAAATTGTTTTGTGGATGCATCAGGTTCACATGGAAAAATTCCCATATTCATATAGCATCTCTGGGACAACTCCAGCCATTGTTTCAAGGCAACTTCATATTAGGAGACGTTTAATGTGTTTTAGCTCTTTTTAATGTGGTTTGGCAGCTGGGCATAAGAACAACAAATCAGACAATGTGCCATCAGCCAATTCACCGCATGCCAGGGTTTGGAAATCTTGGCTGTGTGGCACCTTTTGTTTCACACACCCACCTCATAGCTTTGGTGAGCTCTGCCCAGCCTGGCCCCTCTCACCCTCTGGATGGTACCACAGCCTCTACTTCCCGAGTTGAAGAGGCCAACAGGACTCTGGTGTATGGACTGGTCCCCCTGGGACCCTACGCTGCTACAGCTGAGCTCAGACCACACATTTCTAGGTTTATCATCCCATGCTTCGATGTCCTCATAGGGAAAATGTAAGTATTCATACTGGGTCATGTAGTTAAAGTATGTTGTGCAATTTACAGACAGTAATTTCTATTTGTTTTTGACTGGTATGATGTCCAGCACTGTCTGACTGTTATTTCCCCTACAACAGCAGATCTGAAGAGGGCTCAAGAGCCAGGTACTCAGCTGGGACAGACCAGCGTTGATGTGTTTGCATCAGAGAAGTGTTACTGCTTTACCATAGATACAACATATCCCTTTCTGAAAATGTTTGGTATTGTTAGTGCCCGTGTTGGTGATAACAGGATAACTGTGCATTGTTACTCACAAAGTTTCTTGCTTGAATTTATTATAGCCTTTCCACTTCCCACACCCTGCTCTTGCTGTTTGCCTGTCGTTATTTATACAGCTCAGTAATGTTTTTCAACAAATCTGTCTTTCCCAAACGTTCATTTAGGTTTGCCTGAGTTTTATGAGACTGACTTGGAAATGTTGAATAAAATTCTGACTTGCAGTGCTGTCTAGACCTCTGCTAAATCTCCAGGGCATTGTGGATGACAAGTGACAGCTTTTAAGATGAACTTTTTCTAAAGAAGAAGGTGTTTAATCCTCCTAAGGAAACCCTTATGAATCCAAAATGGTAATGTATTTCCTTTAAACTGTTTGATCTAGAAGCTTTTCTGGGTTCCTGTTCTCTGCAAGAAAGGTTTTGCCTCACACATATTTACGCTTTCATTTTTTGCTCATGTTTTCTGGCATTTTTGACAGTAATAGCTTTGAAATGTGTGAAGATAACTAACTGCTCAGAGGACTAGCTACATACTCAAGGGCTGAAGTACATGTTATTTAAAAGTTCGGTTGTTTGCTGGAGAAGAGTGCTTTTTTTCCCTCTGACTTAATTAATTCTTCCAAGAAGCAGTGCAAGCAGGGCAGGAAGGCCTTTTCGCTGTCTGAACTGCAGTTTAGGCTGTTTAATAATTTCAGCATGAGAATGCATGAGATGTAAGTGCCCCCTTGGTTTGACTGTTCTGTCTGCTATTTATCCCCAAAATATGTTATCCAAAGTAATTTTTCTGTAAACAATGAATAGGCTATTCTGTAACATCCTGTGCTGTAAAAGGAAGGTACAGTGGGATGAATTCAGGCTCAGCAGAAACTTCCAGTCCCAGCGAGACAGAGCAGATCAGCTCAAGCTTTGCAGTGCCTGGAAGATTTCTAGGGGGGGGTCCCTGCTTGCCTTGATGTTACCTGAGTGTGGGGCAGAGGCTCTCCAGAAGAAGCAGCAGGATGCTGATGTTCAAAACAAAGCAGTGGTGGCAGGGCATGCTGCTGCACAAAGGGTGCCCACCTGAGCAGTGAAGAGAGCTATGCTGATTTGTACTTGCTGGTGGATGATATAGCCCCCCAGTTGTTCTATATTAGGTAGCACTGCTCAGCTCTCCTTCTGAACGACGCTAGGAAAAAAACAGTGCTTTATTCCTCCCTGCCCCTTCCCCTAGATAAAATGTTTCTTTTGAAAAGTTCAGGGGTTCCTATGTTTTGCAGCAATAAATACTCTACTATGTCCCAGTTGCCTACCCTGTGTACAAGTAGCAGAGACTTGCTGGACTTCAGGTTGGAAAAATCTGTCAGGATTGCTTTTCCATTGCACATCCTTGAGACTCTTACAGCTCATATATTTTCCAGGCGGAAATAAATGCGCACAAAAATTGCGCATGCACTATGAATCTGATGTGTTCGGGATGTGTCAGAACTTCTGCACAAGCTACACAGGTGACAAAAGCCTGTGTAGCAAGTCAGGTACATTCTGGATGTACCGGATTTACTGTACGTACACAAATTGTCTCCACAGCGCATGCAAAAACTAGATGATCTGTCACAGATGAGTCATAGTCACTACACATGCACTGCAGCGTTGAGATCTGGCTAGCTGTCAGCTCCCTCTGAGCTCGTGCTTCTGGGAACCACTGGTCTAAATAGATGGATGGAAAGTGCTGCCAGGGGAGCAGAGGCTCAGAGCGTGGGCTCAGAGGCTCAAAGGATTACCAGAGCCATAGTAGGGACCAACAAAAATTCTCAGCTTCCTGAATTCTGGTTAAATATCCTACCCATTGGATTATCTTGTCAGGATACATAATTTCACAGTCTTTTGTTGTGTATTCTAAAATATTCAGTTCAAAAATAAATTAATGCATACTGGGGAAAATGACACATAGTAAAGTTGTCTTAAGAGAAATCAAGGGTCAGCAGCTCCTGTGATCTGTGTGATAGGGGTTGATTAACTGGAACAGATGCCTTCACAAAGCCTGCAAGGGACTCTTACCATGCTGAGCATGAAGGGAAAAAACCTGAAAATCAACTATGCTTTTTAAAGAAAGTTTTGCTACACCTTTTTCTTATGCTACTGCTGGAAAAGTTAATAAGGAATTACCAGAAATTGGTATTTATGGTATTCATATTCCGCAATTGTGGTACTGCCCACAGAAGATGCCTGACATGCAGACACTGTAAGGACTCACCCTGCCACTGTAGGACCTAGTTAGCTAGGTTCTTCTCTGCTTCTTGTGTATGTTCAACCACCCTATGGTGGCACTACGATGGCTCTCTAAGTCTGTGTCTGCTTTTGTGGCCTCTGCTCCTTCTTGTTCAGACACTTATAGATGAGGGCTACTGACTTGGGTAAACTGTTGTTTCATTAATGTGCTTCATAGCGCTGTTTCAAATCTACATCTGGAATTGCTTGGAAACGAAAGCAAAACAGTCCCATCAGTTTAACATATTCTAATAGCAAAATTAATACTGTAATTAAAACTTCATTCCTACATGGAAGCTGCATGGAAGCACATACACTGAAGAGTGAACTGTCCGGAGTTCACCGGTTTTCCAGAAAGGAGATTATAAACTCTGCATGCCAATAAAAACAAAAGAAATTGATATATCAACCTCTGTTTAAATTATTTTTAAAACATCGGTGTTGAGGGGATAAAGTGTAGATGGAAATAGGTCCCTGCCTCAGAAACGGCCAACCCATCAGAATGCAGAATACTGAAAAGGTCAGCCTGAAATGGCATAGGACTGTATTTCATAAAATATAGGCATTACATTTCTGGAACCTCATTTGTGTGACAAAAACTGTGACAAGAACAGAGGTTGGCACAAAATCAATATACTCGGGCAGGGACTGTAATAAATAATAAAAATGAAGAACAGCATAAATTTTAACCAGTTTTCATTACAAGTTAAAGGCAGTCTGATTTCCTATGTGATCTCTTGAAGCTGCATAATTTCCAAAGAAACATCAGCAAAGGTATATTTTACATTTTGGATGAAAGGTGCTAAGACAAATATCAGAGAGAAAGAAAGAGAGGGATGTTCATCGCCTTCACTTGCACTTGGGTGTTACCAAGAGGAACGGAGGTGTGGAGGAAGGGCCAGGAGGCAGGTGGGGGCCTGCCAAGCCCCATCACAGCCACAGACCTCTGGGGGCCAAGGAGCCTCAGCTGTTTAGGTGTTCTTCTACCACTGTCCCAAGTAGTCTGTTTTACATAGTGCTGAGCATCTTCTCACCCATAAGCTGCTGTGCCATATCACAAGCCCTAGTTTCAACCATCTCTTTACAGAGGCAGCTCAACATCCAGATCCTGACACCTTCATTTTCCAGTCAAATGTACCGGTAATGTCAATTAACAAGCATAATCCTCTTGTGTTTTTCTGTTGCTATCCTCTGAAATTTCAGCTGTGCTGCTGCTGCAAAATGATAAATCCGTTAGTTGCAATTTTATCAACACAAACGGACACAAGCTCCGCAGCCTGGCTTAGCCTGTGGTGGCAATTGTCTTCCCAAGACCTCCTTGGGCAAGACGAGTGACTCAGCTCCCCTGGTTTCCCTCCCCCGGGGAGGCAGGGAAAGCCGAGCCTGGTCCTCCACAATACGTCTCCATTTAGATTGACAACTTCCCGTGACTGCGGGGTTAACCTTGTTATGACAGCACAGCTGCAGTTGCCATCTCTCCCCATCGCACACGATAGCACAGCCTTCCCAAAGTAATAGCAGCTCTCGGAATCACAAATTACAGTGAGCGTTTCATCTCTTGTGTTGCTATTTAGTCCCAAATGACTCTGACATCAGTTTCTAATGGCGCAGACGTGTTTTTTTCATTTTTTTCCTGAACGAAAGGTTAGCAGGGGACAGCGCATATTATACCGGTTGTATTTTGTTATTTTATAGTGAAAAATATGAATCGGTGTCCACTTTCATGTTCCTATTTGGCAAGTGTTTTGTTACTTGAACACCATTTCCACCCTCTCATCAGGAGTAATAGTGCTCAGATGCATCTGTACGTCACTGTACATTGCGTATATTCCTGCCAGAAAAATTGCATCTTTAGTGCAAATGCTATTTTGAAATTGTGTTTTTATTTGGCATGTACAACATTCATTTTTTTTATTAGCAGAGGATTTGGTTATATTTTTTGCAGAAAGACAATAGTGTGGTAGAAAGACTGATGGTACCTGTGGACAGTGTAGTTTTTATTACTGTCAAAATATTTCAGGTAGAAGGCCTGTTTAATTAGATCCTCGCTTCTCAAATTCCCCTTTAATATTTTCCTTCTATCACATTACAACACTTGTCAAACACAACTCAGAATTGCAAGATTGGATCTCTGACCATTGATCATTTTTTCTAAGTGTTAGCAGACCACTGTATTCTCCCTACCTTCTGGATAACTCCCTAGATAACTACACTTTCTGGACAAACATTGCTCTACCTTCTGGATAACTATTATGTGATGTTCATTACTGCCCAAATGTCTATGCTAAAATTTTATGCACAAAAATCTGATAATATACGGGTGCCTTAGAACTGGCTATTATTAGACAGAAATAAATTTTGTAAGTGGATATTTTTAGTGTTGACAAATGTAGAGTGCAGCATTATTAAATTTCTTCAGTTGCCCTCTGTGTCTCAGGAATGTGCCAAACCCAGTATAGCTTTTAATTGCTTCATTCTCTACTCAGTAATTTTCCTGCTGTTATTAGCGCGGGCTGCTCAGCAATCACTCGGAGCCAAAGCGTTTGTCAGAGATTTCCTTTGTGTAGTGTTTGTGTTCTGCCTCTCAGCATTCTATAACGCAACTCTGCACATGAATTTCTGCTCTACATTGTAAGTGGTTCCAACTGGCACTTGCAAGAACTTGGGGAATATATATTTCTTCATGAAGCAGGTCTTATAGCTATAACTGGACGATATTTCTTAGATGGCTATGCAGAAAGAGCTGAAAAGATTTGGAAGATCTGTTAACACATTGCAGACACGAATTTCAATCATGTGGGGAGGGAGGAAAGCAGGAAGGGGAATACCATCATCAAGAACCTGCAGGCACTGCCCTGGGTTGGAAAATCCTGGCCTGTACAGTCTTATCTACTCTACAGGTATCTATCTTTCCATCTATTTCATGTAGAGTTGTAGTCATTATAGCTATATAAAATGCAGAGGGACATAAAATCCACCCAAATAAGGACAAATAATGAACTCAAATATTGTTATACAACATATCTTGGTTTCATCAAATTTCAGATAACATTCTTTTTATTGGAAGTTGCAAATCTATACATTCTGCTGGCATGAAACCATGTAGGAACATAATGATTAAGACTGATTTACAACTATATCCAAGCAATGGATGCACAGTGGTTGGACCAAATTCAAATTTTATTGCAAAGTTCAAAGTTAGAAAAATGGGACCAGTACTACATACCAAAGGGTACTGATTTAGCTGACAGCTTGTTGTCACTGTTCTGGAGATCGTATTGAATCCAGAGTGTCATAGTCTTTGGGCTGTGATGCAAGATGATTTCAGCACAGAGTGGACAACCAGCTGTGGAAGGGCATGGTTGTATGTCTCTGAAGGCAGCTGCAAAGTAAGTGGCTTGCAAGTTAGCAGATTCATATTGAAGGGAGGAAAGTTTGGTTTCTTTCCTTGAGGCAACCAGTGCAAGCCAAAATGGAAATAAGAGAGCCTAGGCATTTTGGAGAGGTCCTTCAGAAATGCATATCATAACAGCAATGTCTTCTCTAATTGATTATGCAGCCTGAATCTTTGCCATTAAGTGCTTGGCAAAAGTATTGCGCTCTAGCTCTCCCTACTGGATTATTATTACACAATTTCTGTATTTAATGAGTGCAATGTATCTTTGTGTTAAACAATAAACAGATAATCCAAGCATCTCACTATATTGCATAGATGTTTCATACTTTATGTGCATTGCAACAGATATGGCTGTGGCTTGTTTCTTTATTTTGCTAATTCTTATTTTGTAATATATCAGAAAAAGGTATGCTGTTTCTCCTGGTGCAGTTTATGAAGAGTCATTCTAGAACATGAGAATATTTCTTTTGGCTGTAGTTTCCAGAAGTACCTAGGTGATTTTTAAGAACTTAAGGTAATTTTTCAAAAGTGAGTTAGTCTGTTAGAAGCCTGAACTCAATGGCTTTCACTGAAACTTAGTTGTCTGTCTGAAAAATCTTTCAGTTATGTTTAACTACATACTGGTCTAATTTAATTGATTTTTGAAAGCTAATGGAGTGGCTAGTCTATACAGATTTCATGTTTTTACTATACCCAGTTGTGGTCATCCACTTTTTTCAAGGGAAAAAGCAAGCAGAGGTATTTTAGGTGAGTTAAAATATGCATAGGTTATATTTTGCCTGTCTCTCCCAGTATGATATCTGACATATCAGGACTTAGTTAAGAGAAAGTAAGATCTTCACTGACAAAAATTTGATTAAAATATGTTTACCACATACTGCAATAAACTGGTCTTTGCTGGTAGTAAGATGGCCTTTTTGACTCATTATGCCAAAGAAAAAGTGTATTTATACTTTTATGCATATGGTGAGCTAATGATGGGCTTATAACATAAAGTTTCATGTTTTTTCTGAGACATGACATCCACCGAGAAAGTTTACAAAGAATATAGTCATGTACTGTGACTGTAAATGCAATAATTTGCTTTATCAAATAATTTAAGAGGAGGAGTTTACTGGTTTTTCATTAATTGCTGCTTCACTGCAAAAATCTGTACAACAAAGGAAAACAACATTTTTCAGGTACCTATGGTCCATACTAAATATCACTGTAAGAACTGAAGTTATTTTATTATCACGATAAAAGCCGTAGCCTTGAATTCACCCAGACTAAACAAGATATACCCATCCTGCTAAATTTAAAAAAAGATCCGAGACCAATCCCTATGTCTGAAAGGAAAAGGCACTGAAAGTCTAAAGTCCTCAAGAATATGACAGGCTTGATCTGGTCAGTTTGTTGGTGAGGGTGAAAGCAAACTAAGGGAATGAGATAATATTTAAGCATGTAGAGATCGGGGGACGAGTGTTCAGATTTGCTCTTTAATCCTTTTTCTTTTTTTTTAAAGCACAGTAGATATTCCCTAGGATGCCTAGAAGATTAATCCTTTAAATCTACACCATCAGATAACTTAGACCCTGATTCAGTCCTGTCTCCTCGTCTCCTTATTGTGCATAATGTAAGGAAGTTCACTCCTGAGCTGTCTTTCACAAGAAATCAGCTAATTCCTTTTGAGAGGAAAACATGATGCAGCTCTGGGAAATGGTTCTAGAACCACCCCTGTACCATATAGAAGCAACTGCAGCAGGTTGGACTCCCTCAGTTCTCTGCACACCTCCAACGCGATTCCTGCAGTCTTTGCATCCTTACCTACCGCTTTGTATCCTCGTGCTGCACCCAAAGCATTTTAATTAAACCCTACAAGAAATAATAATCCCATTCAGTGTGGACAAAGAACTTTTACCTGAGATAGACATGCACCATCGTGGGGCAGACACGGGTGTCTCTCTACCACTCCACATGGGAACCAAGAATTTTGCAGTGGAATAGATGCTTTCAATGATATAAGTTTAACCATAGGAGATGCCAGACACAAACTGAGCCACAAACTGGGCTGGATTTCTGAGCAGTCTGTTTCTCCATGAGCAGAACAAGGACAATCCTAGTTTAGGCACTTTAGTTTGGTATTGGAAGATACATTTTCTGAATCTGGGCTAGTGTAAAATCCAGCTACTACACTAAATTTTCATTAAATTAATGTTTTATCCAATAGATATCAATTTTAACCTGAAAACAGTTTAGCAGTGACATTGCTGAAAAATATCCAGGTCTATAAATCACTCAGTCTGTACAGAGCCTCTAATCCATTCTCTTTTTTTTTAATTTGTCTTGCCACTTCAAATGTCCATTAATTGTATTAACATGTTTTACTGACATAGAATGTTTACATAAGATAAATCAGTGCATTAGATCAAACAGAAAGAGATTTTTATTTCACCTAAAAGTTTTTTGAGAGGTGTTTGATAGTGCTAAAATATTGGCTTGAAGTATGCACTCTTCATTTCAGAACCGCTTCTTCCCATTGCTGGCCACTGCCAGCAATTCAGAAGGGGCAGGATTTGCAATGGAGCTCAGCATGAACTCCCAAAGCTATGCGGTGGCAAGAAGTGGTTAAGGTGGTATCAGCTCCACAAGGAACTTCAAGCATGGGAAAGGACTGAGTTTTACCTCCGTAGATGAAGAATATTAGCTTGACTCTATCTACCACAGGTTTAGTCCAACAGGAGTAAGATATTAAAAAGCTAGAGAAGATATAGAGAAAACAGAAAAAACAAAGCTAAGCACTGAGTAAAAAATGCCATGTATTTTAAGAGACATATAGAATGTGACTTGTCTAGTTTGTGGAAAAGCAGGCTGAGAGATTACTTTGATTATATTGATAATCTCTCCCAGCGGAAAAATGACTAGGTACTAACTGCTCTGTAATATAATGGAGAAAAAACAGAGCCAGTATGTGCATACTATAGCTGCATGTATTCACATGAGAAATAACGGAATTTTGATGCAAAGATGATTAACAAGTATAATAAACCATATGCATAAGTGATAGATTTTCCATTTCTGATGGCTTTATGTTAGTCCCCAATAAAATAACTAGTTGGCCTAAATACATTCACCTTAGCAGAGCTCTGCATTGACATAGCTATACTGCTTCTGTGACAGCTTGTTTAACAAGTGTATTGGGCAGTATAGAAATGGATTCAACCCATTAATGCAATTAGTTGTGAACTATAACCATATGTTTGAGAGAGAATCCAGCCTGAAGACAGAAGAGATGAGCAAATGTATAAAGTCATCTGTCAAGATAGGGAGCTGAAGTTTAAATGGGTGCGTAAATTTTTGCTGTTCCGAAATAATAATCACTTTTCAGCTAATCACGTCCTTATAATATCAGATGCATAGCAGAATAAGTGTGTATATAGAGCTATTACAAAAAGATCTTAACTAGTACTTGATGCTGAGCTTGCACCTTCTTTTAGAAGAATTTTAAGGTTGTTTCTAGACAGGTTGATCTCAAATTGGGTAAGTCCCCTAGGATCCAGGAAAACTCCATCTGGTCTCTACTCTTTCTTCATTCCCCCTTTCCATCTCCTTTTTTCTTTCCTCAAAAATGCTTTCCTCTCTGGCAGGGGAATATAACATTTACTCTGACCCAGTTAGGATAAAGAGACAGAAAGCAATGGGGGCACAAAGGCTGCAACCTTAAGTAGGGGTTGCACACCATGCATGTGTAGGATTGGAGAGAAGAATACAAATTTTATTGCAGAGAAAAAAGAGCCTGCCCTTCTGCTTCTGTTTTTTTTCTAATTATGACCATGAGCTTCTAGATGAATGTGAAAAAAATAAAGCAGTATGTTGAGCTGAAAAGAGCGAAGGCACCCCAACTTTATAATAATATCAAGAGCCACCTACCGAATTTATAGCTTATTGAATAGACCCCCTAAGCCTATCTCATCTGACATAGAATAATAGTGTTTAAAAACAACACTGTACACCTGCAAGAAATTGATGAATGGAAGGACAGATCCATGGAGTACTTTATCAACTGCCTGCCACTTTCAGTATAGCAACCAGTAAAATCTCACTCATTCTGACAAGGAAAGAATCATTAAAAATATATGCATCTGGTGGAGAAACTGGGCTAAAGATGGCCTACTAATGGCATCATATATCAGTATGTGACCTGGTGTGGAAAAAGAAAAACCTGCAGAAAACACCCCTTTAAGAATATTTATAGGAACTAAAAGAACTTTATTATATCATCAGATATGCCATAAACATGTCTTAAAAGCATTTTAGATAGCCTATTTTAGGGAAATGGTATTTTTAATAGTATAATCAAAACCCAAACAGTTAATGTGGACTTGAATTGAAACAATGTTCTACAAAATAAGCCTTATAACAGCTGGACAATCACATTGCTGTCAAAATTTGTTGTCACACTTTTATGATTAATATATCCTGCTGTTTGATTGAACCCATTTTATGATCCTTATATGTATTTCATGTAAAACCCACTTGCATGATGTTTACATGTATTTCATGTAAAGCCTGCTAAGTGACAATTTTTTTGTCTTCTTCCACAAGCAAGATTTGGAAATAAAATATTTGCTGCCTGCTGTCTGATCTTTGATCCATGGTTCTCACTTGTAGAGTAGATTTGGCCTGCAGTAAATAGAAATAGCATTCTGTGTGGGCTGTGACTAAATTCATTTCAGCATATTTGGAGGGTGTTAAACAAGTCAGCCCTCATTTGCTGAGTTTCTGACTGGAGTCAGGAAAAGTGAGACAATGAGAAGCAAGAACAAAATATCCTAAAACATATGCATGAAGCATTTTTTTTTTTCCTTTTCCCCCATGGCTTACTGACAGAAGTGATGTATCAAATGTATTTCATGATATGATTTATTAATATTGGTAATTCGAGTAAGTTCAAACAATATGTTTTTCACACAATGAAACAATGATAGTACATAAATATATGGGTGTACATTTGTTCTGAGCACAGACACAAAATATACAATGAATATATTAATCCAAATCAATTGTCTTCTAGAAGGAAAATGTGCTGTCAGCCAAGGACCATGTGCATGCTAGACAGTTGTTTCACAGGAGGGATACTTCTAACACATGAGTAAAAGAGAAAGGGACTTACTTGGCCCATTTCTTCAAGCTGTGCTTTTATGTTGTGGTTGTTTCCCTTTTTTTCTTGTCTCCCTTTTAGCACATTGAAGATGGATAGGAGGAACAGTGCTGCTCACTCTATTTTACCATGAGTTTTTCAAGTTTTGTTTCTCTTAAAGTTCTAATGAGTGGAAGGCCTATGACTGTGATAAAATTCCAGCATTTATTTTAAGGAGAACAAAAAGTTTCTAAGTCTTGTGGCTGCAGAAAGCACTTCAAAATAAGATCCTTCTGGCTTTAAAATGGATCAGAGTAAAGAAAATGTAGTTCAGAAATTATTATAAAGTCATGAGTACACATCAGTGGGATGAATTTTAGAGGGGAAAAGAGAATAAAGGGGAATTTGATTTATCATTTTAAAACACTGGTTTATTTTAAGTCTGTAGAAAGAGGAGAAGAAGAGCCAGAAGAAAAAAATCAGAAAAAATGCTAAAGAAGAGGTGAGAACATGGAAAAAATGAATGGCACCCAGGGACTGATAATGAATATAGGATACAGAAAGTATTTTTGTGTTCTTGTCCCAGTCCATTACTCTGATCATATTTCTAGACTTTACTATCCTTAAAATAAAAAAAAACAAAACCCTACTTATTAGCTTGCCAAATAAAGCCTTGATAGAAATGGTGAAGTAGTATGAGGGAAAGGAATAAATGATAGTTGAGAGGCTTTTTGTCAAGTATGTAGTCTGCCACAGAAAAAAGGAAAAAAAAAAGGTTTTAAATTGTTCTGGAATAAATGCAAGGTATCTTTACTCTGTGCATTTTTCCATTTAATAGTTTAAGAGAGGATAGGCTGAGATGAAGAATCACATTCTTATGCCAGTCAGTGCAATATTAGACTGAGGCAAACTTCTCTTTTTTTTTTTTTTTTTACAGGCTTTCAAATGCCTTTTTTACTGATATGAAATGTAAACTTGTATATATTCACCTAGAGCAAGATACGCAGCTCTTCTGCCTCCCCCTGATAAATCAAGGCAAACAAGCTATGCTGTGAGACCACTTGCTCTGCAAACTGTTCATGTGTCTCAGTGGATAGCACAGAAGGGCAGCTGTCGAGGTGAGTTTGAGAAACCTGTGTGAAGAGGGAGTGCTGACTTTCAGATAACACTGTTTTATAGCTGTACAAATGTCTGACCTGCTGAATCCTACAGGATTGGCAAAATAGATGAAAAAAAGTATTTTCTCACATTAATTTATCTGGTGTTCTTGATTCATTGCCTGCTGCTAAGTTGCATAGCTGAGCACATATACCTTGTGGATAAATGTCATTGATGTATAGATATAAAATAGCATATTGTAGTATATTATATTACAGCTTGGGGGAGGGAGCAACCTCTGTAACAGGCTATGCGCTATTCTATACATGCTCTTATCTGTATGATTATTTTTAGGGTAGCCATCTATATTTCTGATATAGTCCTGTAGTGCAGCTGGGCAGGTTGCGTTACTTCAAACTAGATCATGTGCAGGCATAAGCCTGAGAAGTGCTAGTCTCCAGATACTCAGTTTTCATTTGTGCATCCTGAAGTTTCAAGTCATCCTCAGACAGGCAGAAATCTAGCTTCTTTTTAAAGTTCACGGTCCAGAATACTGCCCTCGGATTTGGCAGAAAAAGGAAATACATTTTCTATGAATGAGGAGAAGAAATGCCTCACTTTGATACTTATTTTTCATTATCCATGAAGGTGCATTAGTATTGGTCAGGTGCCTGAGGATTCATCATATAGTTAAGTCTTTAGTACTAAGAAATAGAGACTTCTGACCTATGGCATGTGAGGGAAGCAATAAGGAAGTGCTCTCACTGGCAGGCAAGTAATCGGAACATACCCATGATTTTCTTTGACACTATTAAATTTAGGGAAGGAATGTGAAAAATTGACTTCACAGGCATGATGTTCCCTCTGAGGCACACGATGAACTGTAGATTGGACAGGTATAATTCACTTTGCTACTTTTTAGCCTGGCCTCCTAAAAAAAGGAAGTTTGTGTTTGTATGCTGTCCCCTGTCTCAGCTCTCTTTCTGTTTTCTGTTAATGTTTGAATCCATGGATCAGTTTTAACTAAAAGGGATGGAAAGACAGAGGTTTTCCAAGATTTTATATACATATTTCAATTCTACAAGTTTCATGACAACTGACAAGTGTTGGAGGAGAGATACTCAAATTAGTCCCTCTAGTTGAGGAAAAGTCTGAATAACTTGCCTGTCTGTCCACAGCTATGCATGAACAAGTAATCGGCAGAGAGTTGCACCACATTCACGCACTTCATCCTACCAAAGGTATGAGGAACAGCAGTGGGGCAATGCAGCTACACGGCAGAGAGATGGGAAACAGCAAAAGCAATTTTGATGACAGAGTGCAAATCTAAAGGAAATCAGTCTCCAACACTGCTGCAGCTTGCTGATATTTTTATTCAGTTTTACATTTTCTTTATTATGCATATAGCAATAAATCTGCTACAGAAATTGGGGTTTTAAATAGAGTCTTAGAAGAAAGAAAAACTCCCCTTCTGAAGTCCAAAATCTTTGCCCTGTTGGTTCTGGAAAGGCTGTTTGATGATGTTCTGGGAGAAAGACAAGGCTTGTCGTCCTGTTCTTTATTAAAACAACAACTTTAAAATGTTGATCTTAAATCAGTTCACAGAAGGACATTGGGGGGGTACTTTTTCATTTGTATAGAATGCAGATAAAAATTATGTCTTCATGAAAGTTCTCATTTAAACATGTATCTAGGCTTGCCACTCAATGGTGTGAGGCAGATACATGGCTTTTCACAGAAAACAAAAAGTAGATATTGAAACACAGCATTAATAATACCGTTGCAACAGCTTTGCAGAGTTTCTGGGTGAGCAAGTTAGTTAAACAACATTTTCTGAAGTGCTTAGCACTATTGGCTACAGGTTGATGATTGAGGTTCTTAGGCTCTACAAATAACAACATGCTGGCACATAAAGTCTGTACAAGGTCTTGGTAGTCTTTCTATTGACAGTGGGTATAAGACTTTCTTTTTATTTTATGAATACTATTTACAAAACTTTGGGTAAACCCGGGTCAATTCCTATTTATATAGTGTGTGGTGTCTGTGATAAGATTAGGAATCTGGAGGGCACTCTCTGCATCAGAATATTTGGTAAGGGGAAGTAGGGGAAGGTGGCACTGTGAGTTAATAACTCTTTTCAACTTGTGATGAGGATTATTAAAAACGAAGAGGAATGTGGAAATATGGAGTCAGTTTAAATTGAAGTATTGAGGGGAAAGGAAAAGTGTTTACCGCCTGTGGTTCAGGGTAGGGAAGCACACTCAGAGATAGCTGAGAGCATTAGATTAGTGACTGCAGTGATATCTAGGGAATTTTAATTTGTATAATTTATTCAGTCATTAATAAGGAGGACTAGAGTTTTATGTAGAACTCATTTTTATATCAGTATGTGTTACAGGCAACTCAGCAAGGAAAAACTTCAGTCTGAATTTTATTAAGTAAAATGGATATGGTAAGTACCACAATCATTAGGGATGGATTTTGGATACAAATACAGGTGTATTAACATGTAAATGGTCCAATTTAATATAATCAGAAATGTATTAAGGAAAATAGATTGGCAGTGTTTATGAGCAAAGAACTCCGAGAACAAAAAAAAGAATAATTTGCAAAAAGATTGGGAGGATATACTGCAAAGTAAAACCTGAAATATAAATTATTTAAAGTCTCTGTGGATGAATGATAAGTTGTTAAGTTAATTGCAAGTAACAACAGAGAAGTCAAAAATCGCACGGAGTCAAAAACTTTGGCACAGATGTAATGTCATTGGAAGAAACAGGAAATGTAGAAAAGAGCATTTGAAGAATAAAATAGAATAAATGAGTCGCTGTTGCTTGCCCTAGAGGGACAACTGTGGGGGAAATATCCCTGTGATAGAGCTGTCCCCTGTGGGTGGAGGATGAGGCAAGAAAAGTAAAAGGAGTAAGAAAATAGCAAATGCAAGAGAAATTTAACCTTTTCCTTTCCAAGAACCTAGAATCCTGTTCCTGGTAACCCCTTCATTACGGCGTTGCTTTTAACTTACTCTCTTCCTTATAATACTGCAAACTACCGTAGGGAAGGACTGATTCTTTAAAGTGTCATAGTCCTCATGGAGTAGCACTCCACTGTGTCTGTCCCAGTGAGGGGATACGCACCTCTCTGCACCTCTTTGCTTAGACAGCTGGAGATGGAAACCACAAAATCATGATTCATGTGAGAAAAATAATAGCTTTCTTCCCAAAAAGAGGAGAAGAAGTTGATCCAATTATTGGTGGTAACAAACACAAGAGATAAAACATTAGAGGCATAAGCCAATGGAAGAGATTATATGCATTTTCCAATATGTTCTTAAGAAAACCATACCTAACTCAGCAGTTGCAATGCACTTAGCGAAATATTGAACCTCAGACTACTGGAAGGATGTCAGACATAATCTGTTTAGTAGTAGAAAACTGTCTTTCTGTGTCTAAAGAAGGACATCTTCACATGTCAGTGGGTGGCAAAGTTTTGCATGGGTGATTTTTTTGCCCTATGATGAAAAAAAAAAAGTTTAAACATTTTCCAGTGTTGTGAGATGATAGTGTTATCAAATTATTGCAAAGAACACAGGTGCCAACAAAAAATGTTTACAAGTCAGACTCCCTTTTGGTTTGGTTTGGTTTTTTTTCCTTGATTGAAGCAGCACACAATGTAATAAGATGCAGTGTCCAGAGACAAAACTTAGGATGTGGATGAATTGGTACAATTCCTAATATTTCCAAAATAGGGTAAATCATTAAGTTGAGGGATATTCCTGACAGCAGCACAAGCTCTTCCTCCCTCTTCTCTAGCTGCTGTGGCCAGGGGTGTATTGATTGAGAAAAGGACAAATCTTGAGGTTATTTGTGCTTTTTTCTTTGCCAGCTTCTTGGATAGCACCTTATGGCTGCTGGAAATTAAGTATTAGTTACTGCAACACTGCTTATGTTGGAAAGAAATAGTACACAATAAAGTGTTTCAGTGGGTTGACTATGAACTGCAAGGTTCATTACAGGCAATAGGTAAGTGAAGTGCCTTGAAAATTTTATTACATAGCTAAAGCCAAAAAAAAAAAAAAGAAAAAACCAACAACCCACCAATTCAGGGCAATGAAAACCTTCAGCATTTGTGAGATTAACTAGTATAATATCATAAGCCTAATAATCAGCTTATTAACAATAGTTTTAGAAGAAGGAACCTTTTGGTGAACATAAAGAGGTTGTGAAAGGTCTTCACACTGGAAAAGGAACAATCGGAAAGGTCAAGAAAATGCTATTACTAAGTACTATCCGCCTCATCCATAATCAGTAATAAATTAGAAGAGTGTGTACTATATTGGCTAATTGTGCTAGCATCTTGGCAGATATGTCTTGGTAGTGGTCAAATCAGAGCATACCTACCACAGATTTTTCTTTAATCTTAGGAGAAGCACATTAGCTGAAGCCTTGTAAGACAAGAGTGAGCCGTTTCTGTTCTGGGAGTAAGCATGGTCATATTCTGTACACAAGTATTAGGGAAAAATGGTATTTTTAGGAGGAAATAACTAGGGATTATAGCCAATGAGTAGAGTCTGCATGATTTGAAGTGAATGGGGGAGAGTGAAAGATCTCATTTGAAGGAGAGCAAGGCATGTGGTTTCTCATGCAGTTTAATTCTGATAATCCAGATGAAAATTATGGAAACTCAGTTTGCCTTTTGTAATCTAAGTTTTAGCTGTGCAATAGATCTTGGGATTGCTGTGTTATGACCAAGAAATGAGGGGGAAAACATTCCTTGAATGCGAATTTTTTAAGGTTTTAGTACCCCGATGACAAACCAGTGCAGAATTATTCAAGACACCCTTACAGCATTTCTTATCACATTTGTTTGCTTCACTTACGCTTTTGCTCACTGTATCATTCAGCTTATATCTGCACTGCACCTCATCAGCAGGCAGTGATCCGAGACTGTGCCCTGGATCCGTCTCCCTCCCACACAGGAAGGCGAAGTGGGGACCCCTCGCTAGCACAGCAGTTCCCTTCAGCTCAGCCACGGCCAGCAAAGCCGTGGCTGTGAGGGAGGGACGGTGACCTCCATCAGAAACCTGAGAGCCCGCTGCCGTGTGTCTTCAGAGGAGAGGTCCCCACAACAGGCGTGCTGAGTGTTGGGCTTCACAGTCTCTAGGAGGTGGTTTTCTGTGTGGAAAAATAATAGTTACATGGGTTGGAATGCCCAAAATAAATGATTGTGACAGCCTTCAGTGCTTCAGGCAGAAAAAGACAACATGCTCCTGCTCTGAAATCATGATGCCAGCTAGGCACACTGTCCCTTTGGCCCCCCTTTATGCCTCAGAAAGGTGGCAGGAGTCCTGGATGGGTGAACAAGGATCTCCTGACTAAACTCAAATATAAAAAGTGTACAAGGCATGGAAGCAGGGGAAGGTAACCTGGGACAAATACAGACACACTGTCCAAGTGTGCAGAGATGGGATTAGGAAAGCCAAAGCCCGTTGGCAGCTGGATCTGATGAGGGGTGTGAAGGGCAACAAAAAGGGTGTCTACAGATATTTCAACAGCAAAAGAAAGACCAGGGAAATTGTGGACCTGCTGCTAAAATGGAGCAGGGGACCTGCTGACAGGAGACATGGAAAATGCCGAGGTGTTCAGTGTCTTCTTCACCTTGATCTTTACTGGTAAGATTTGCCCTCGGGAATCCCAGGCCTCTGAGACCCGAGGGGAAGTCTGGAGCAAGGTAGACTTACCCTCAGTGGAGGAGGACCTGGTGAGGGAACATTTAAACAACCTGGACGTATACAAATCCCTGGGACCCGATGGGGTACAGCCACGAGGTGCTGAGGGAGCTGGACCATGTCACTGCAAGTCCTCTCTCCATTATTTATGAAAGGTTGTGGTGATTGAAGGAGGCTTCTGAGGACTGGAAGAAAGCAAATGTCACCTCTATGTTCAAAAAGGAGAATCCAGGGAATTACAAGGCACTCAGCCTCACTTCTGTCTCTGGGAAACCATTTCCAAACATGAAGGAGAGGAAGGTGATTGGAAGTAGTCAGCATGGATTCATGAAGGGGAAATCATGTCTGACTGACCCGAGAGCCTTTTACAATGAAATGATGGGCTCAGTGAACAAGGGGGAGTGGTGGATGTTGTTTACCTTGACTTCAGCAAGGCTTTTAACACTTATCAATGTATATAAATACCTGATGGGTGAATTAAAGTAGACAAAGTCTACTGTCAGACTCTTCTCGGTGGTGCCTAGTAACAGGTCAAGAGGCAATGGGCGCAAACTGAAATACAGGAAATCCCATTTAACCATAAGAAAACACTTTATTATTGTAAGGGTAGTTGAGCTCTGTCACGGGTTGCCCATAGAGGCTGTGGAGTCTCCATCCTTGGAGATATTAAGAAGCCAACTTGACACGGTCCTGAGCAACCTCCTGTAGGTGACCCTGGTCTGAGCAGGGGGTTAGAGGCACCTTCCAGTCCCTGTGATTCTGCGTAACATTGCAGAGACATATACTGGTTCAAATAACTGTTGTTTCTACCTTTGGGAGGCTTATAAGCTCTTAGAGGAAATGTATGAAAAATAGCTGAATGAAATTTTTCATATAAAATTAATTTTTCATAATTAATTTTAATTATGGAAATATTTTTTGTATAAATGAAATAAGCCATCTGCAATCAAAGAAGGCATCTATGTTTTTAAGAACTGGAAATAGGGCTAAAAATTCCTGTGTTTAAAAGTTTCCATGCTGTCATTCCGATAAATTAAGTTTCTAATTAAACACATGCTCACATACACACTCTTGGATGGGAATGCTATGCTTGATCAATAGCCCTAGGCTACACGGTAGCAGGCAGAATTATAGCAAATGGAACTGGATGAATGGGTTTACTTAATGACCACAATATGATTTATTTCATTGGTGGCAAAGGGGGGAGGAAGACATCAAATTGCTAAAAATACTACCCGAGCAAATTAAGATATGATCTTACAGGAGATACATTCCCAAGAGATCCTGTGTGAGTACAGCAGATCAGTGCTCAGATCACTCTAAAGAAACGTACTTGATGAAAGTGTGTCAGCTAAGCTGCATTCAGCTTGTTTTCTATTTATAATTAAGAAGGCTTTTTTATTATTTTTTAATGTAGATTCCTTAACAATGGACAATTACTGACTTAATCAGCGCATTTACACAGTGTCATGATTTTAGCCATTGGAGGAGTCTTAGTACAAGAAACAAAATTAATGCAGATAATTCCACATATAGATAAACAGATGAAAAAATATACCTTTGAATAAAGTTTCACAAAATTTAATTTTTTGATCCCTGACCACAACCACTTATTATTTGGCATTTGCACTCAGAGTTAAAGCAACAGCCCCTGCAAGACCTGCCAATGTGGCAATGTAGTGGTATCTGCTGATGGTGAATCTGGGACTGGTAGCTACATGCTTGGCTCTGTCACTGACCCCTCTGTCCAGTTACTTACCTTGCCAGTAAAGGGAATAATGCCAACCAGAGCTGAGAGACACAGAGAGAGAGAGACAAGGCAGCTTTCGGAGCTTTAACTTTGCTGTAAAGAAAGTTTTGTGTTATATGGCTTATGAGCTAAAGTGAGCTAAAATTGAAAGAGCTGGCAAAATTTAAATGAGTAGCAGAAGAAATCTTCTCCAGCCCCCCAAAACACATGCACGCACATATACTAATTTTGGTTCTGGTTATTGGAAATGTTCCTTCAGTTTCTCCTTCTCCCTACTTATTTATCTGTGAAAAATGCAGAAACTGAATATAAATCAGGTTTTGACTTTTTCTATAATTGTGCTTTTCAAAGGAGATAATTAAATTTCTGCCTCTTTGGGAAAAGGTCAGCATGTTGGGGTAACAAATATTCATATCTCTAGGGCATTTGCCCTTATTAGCCATGAATCACTGTTTCATAAGCTTGGAGCCTTGGCTAGAATCCATCTAGCCTAAAATACTTTGAAAACCTATGAATTAACTGAGATCCACTTTAATAGTTCAACTTTATTACTAACTAACCTGTACATGCCCCTGTTTGTTATGCTGTAATTCAGAAACTAACACTATTCGTATTGTCCAGACATATATTAAATGGTGCCACTTCTCCATTACTTTAGGAATTTTTTGCTATGTTGATCACTTGTTTTGTACACAAGTTAAGGCTGTGGACAGGCTGAGGAGGTTAGTGAAGAAGCTTTTGAAAGGCTGATGGTTGACTTAATCTTCATCTCCACATCAACTGACTCAAACCAAGGAAAGAGCCTGCATTTGGTTGATGCTGGAGAGCTTAGTCACAAATTGACTGACATAATACAAGGCTCTTTGTGGAGAAGCAAACAGACCAACTGGAAAAGAATACAAGGATCTTTTTTTCTTTTGCATTTCATGCAATTATTTCTTGTGATCTGAACTCATAATTAAGGTTTCTATTCAGATTTTCAACTGCTTTTAAGCTTTTGGGATGGTAGAGGTGATCAGATCTGCTTTTTACCCCACCTGTGGTTTCAGAATGAATGACCAATATCTATGTTCTTGTCACTTGGGCTAGATCCATAAAACCTCTCCAGGCCTTCTGATGTCTGCTGCGATGGAGCTTGAGCTGACACCAGGCTGGGAGCTGTGCCATTGCAACACAGCTGGCGTTAATGCACCCTCTGGGCAGTGGGGCCAGGAGCCTGGGGCAGTGCTGCGTCTAGGGTTCCAGAGCATCATGCTGGTCCAATTTGAAACAAGGTGACAAAGGCATGGCATTGTATGTCTTTGTCAGCATGCCCTTGCTCATCTTAAATACTCAGACCTGTCATTAGCTATCCCTAATGTAAAGTTTAGATAGTCAAATGACCCCAAAAGATCACAAAGTGTTTTGGGTTTCTACTAATAAGGACCCCGAGACATGTAACTATCTTACTACTATGAGACTGTGCTTAGCTTAATTTAAAGCCCGCTGACATTGAGACACTGAGCAGTCCTCACTTTTCTCACCTGTTGAGACTCATCCTTAGAAGACGCTTCTAGATTGTGTTTGTGCAAAGCAAGAAAAAAGAAATATCCTCCTATTCTTACCATCACTTCCTCTGTGGATTAGTCACTAGTGTACACTTCCACTATTAAGAGGTTTAGAGGTTTGAATCTCTCCCTTCTTCTTGGTGGTCTTGTAGACATTTTTAATTAATTTCTCCACTTAATACTATAACCCTGGTCTTTACAATACTCTTCAGTCTTCATCCTTCATGTTGAAAAAAGCCTGTAAGCATACTTCCCGTGTCTTGTTATAAGAGTGTTTGCCTAAGAAGTCTAGATTCTTCTTGAAATGCCAGTAAAAGTTTAAGCTTTTTAAATTTAAGTATGCATTGTAGCAGGTAGAGTACAGAAAGTAATTTTTTTCTAGGTAAGTACCCTAACAGCTAGCCTATATGGTCATGTTTCTGTTTGCTCACCCTCTCTTTCTGGTCTACTGAATATGGAATGATTATATTATATTTAAAATTATAATGGAACGATCATAATAGGAAGGCATGAGACCATCTGCTTTCACATAAGCCTGTAGTATACTGATTCAAACCTTCACCTGGAAGGTGAGAGAAGTGGTTCATAGCCCTTTAGAGAAAGGAATTGAAGCTAGGAGCATTAAACTTACATGTGTGAGAGCTGGTTTATGCAGGATTTCTTTATTAAATGTGACAGTAACATATAGTCCATATAAGAACAAACAAAAGTGTGAGTGTGCCTAGTCATACAAAGAAAGCAGATGTTAGCAATACATTAAATTACAACTCCAGCACAGCCATGCTCTATGTCTTTTTTTATTTGCCATCGATCTTCAGACCACATAAAGCAAAAGCTTTCTCATAGTAATTTAATATTTTTTCAAGTTCTGCCAAAGAGCTGACAAAATGTATTGAGACTCTGATAATAGCTAAGTGTGAATTTATCCAAACACTTTAAATGATCTTAATGTGTTACACTAACTGTGCCATAGGAGTTGCCTGAAAGAATGTAGGTCTACTCAGGGTAGCAGAGGAAATAGTGAGGTATATGTAGGAGAAAAGTTTGTATGTGTAATTTCATAGAAGCAAACCTTGCATTGACTAGTTTAGAGTAGACCAACAGAAAAGGAAAAGTTCATACAAACCAACTGGTTTCCGGAGTCTGATGTCCGGAAAAGGTCTAGTCATCTCTTCTAACCATACCAATAGTTTCACTGTTTCAGTTCAATTTCTTTTTCACTAGCTGCCCCTTCTCTATGTCTAAGGAGAAGAGGTAAAAAGAAGTGCTTGACATATACTCTATACCATTTACTATTTTGTTTGTTTTTAGTACTTCTCCTATAATTTGTCTCTGCTCAAAGATTAATTCTCTCCAGCCATCTTTCCCAGAAGGAAAATAAAAATGGATTTTTCAATTTAAAGAAGCAAACAAAACGAAATCTTCCTCTGTGAAGACAGCACTGAAAGTATACATAACTGATACCAAGTAAATGGAGTTAAAAAAATAACCATCTTGGCTACACTTCTATGACTGGAAAGCCTTCAGTATACACAAGCATCTATATGTATGTATATATTTATGTACTTTTAAGGACAGGTGTTTGGTTTTTTTTTTAATTTGGATAGATCCTGAAGATTCTTTATAATCCCATCAAAACTTTTAATATTTGAATATTGCATAGTAAAGTTTGATAGAATGATAGAATTTTTCCTAATGGAAGAAACTTTTGCTATACAGGTGAATAAGGAAGGATCAGAAAAGGGTTTTTCTCTTTAAAGCCATCCCTAGCAATGCATAACTGTCTTTCAGTGGTGCTAATTTAATATTTAGCATGCTCTGATATCCAACTGTGTGATGCTTTCATTTGAAGGTGTAGCAACTCACTGAACTTGGTGTCACTAGCCATTTCCCTCATGCTCACTTGTGGCTGGACTTTCTATTACACTGCTGGAAAAGGGGGGGAATAATGGCGTCTGCCACAGTTTTTTGGTGGATTTAAGGAAGTGAAGAAAGAAAAGACAATTGCCTGCCACAGTTTGAAAGAGCTCTTTTCATATATTCCCACGAGCTCTTTTCATATATACCCATGGCCTTCATATCTGTGTAGACCAAGGCAGAAATGTGTTCTATTATAAGTTAATGATCTGTTAAAAGAAAAAAGAATAAACATCAACAGTCATAAATCCAATGATTTTTTTTTCTACTATTTGAATGTTACTTCCTTATTTGAAGAAGGCTACATTCTTTTGGCATTTAGGCACTGGAAACAATTCTATAACAGTAATATTTTTACACCCACATTTTTACATGATCTTTTATTTTAAAGATTTACATATATATTTTAGGCTTGATTTTTATAATTTCCTCTGTCCACCTAACCCTATTCCCATCAACACTAGAGGTGTTAAATCACTTCATAAGGTAAAAGCCATAATTTTCCATTTTTGACTTCTCAAGTAACCCTCTGACTGGTACCTTGCAGAAATTATGGAATCTAGGATATTTTTCCAAAACCCATGTCTGCTTTTTGGATTATCCTTCAGAGCTCCATTGTGCTAAAGTAACCAATGTTCTTTAATGACTTTCTGCAATACCTCCAGGGAAATGAAATGGCTTTTTCATGTCTGAGCATTCAAAGTACCAGTTCCTTGTCCTATTGCCCTTACCGTGGGACAGGGCTTTGACAATGCCTGTCAAAGCAGCATTGTCTATGGTATCAGAAATGGCAGTGTAAAAGCTGTCAGATTTTTGATCCTGTTGGCTATGGGCATTTGTATTATCTTGTGGGGGGGTATATTTTTTCAGTGTAGCCTTCATCTTAATGGTGTGTGATAGCTTTTGAATGCCAGCTCTCCATTCATTACTACACAGATTTTTTTTCCCTTTGTCCACCAATAAATCCTTGTGACAGCAGCAGAAACTGTTTACATAAGAAAATAATTGGAAAATATTCATGATTTTGTAGGTACTCAGGGCATTAAGTCCTCTTATTCGTAGGATGCAACAATATTAGGCATGCACCTGTAAGTATTCATACTCCTTCCATCTTATAACAGGCTAGCAATCTAATGATTTTTGTGTCCTGCATAATTCCATCATTTTCCTTGTATGCGGCACAGGGCTGAAGCCACACGAAAGCTTAAGCACTGAAATGTTCAGCTATATGGCCTCAGTGTTGAGTAGTTTTGTTAATATAGGGGAATTCACAGTTCTGACTTCTGTTCCTAGGCTGCCTGTGCAGTCCTGAAACTTGCATGTGGCAAATCAGGCATCAAAGGATGTGACTCACATCAGACACCCTAATAAGTTTGCAAATGGGAAATGCAGCAGAGAAGGTTATGTTCTGTATTTGCTTCTTCTCTGGGGTTTTGGAGCTTCATTGCAGGGTCGGGACACTGCTTTGTGATCCATCTACTGGAAGCAGGTGTCTAAATCCAACACTTCGTGATAAAACACAGAGGGAAGAGATGGTTTTCCCTGTCAGTCTGGCAATAAAAGCATTCTTTCTGAATGCAGGAAAGACAGGAAGACATGTTTTGCCATCATCTATGTGTGCCTAACCTATTGGGCCATAAAGCATTCCTTCAAGTTTTTGCTACTCTGGTTCAGTGTCTTTAAATTGATTTGTCACAGACCACAGAACAGAATAAGAGTCAGAATCTGCTACTTCAAACCCATTCACCTTTTGTACCTTCCTTAGACATTTTAATTAATATTCCTAAATGCTTAAAGACAAATGAAAGAAATCATGTATTTTTTAAGTAAATAAATATCTGCAGTATGAGAATTTCCAATTGTCTACATTAAGAGCAAGCAGATGGCTCATTGTAGTGTGTTATTTTGTTATTTACAGAATAGCTAGCTTGTACTATAATATCTCTTCATCTCCAGAATTTCTCTTCCAGGATTATGTATAGGCTCTGTCTTAGTTGTAATATTTTAATTCATCACCACATATTTAGCAAACTCCTTCTTTTATCACTTGATGACAGAAGGGATTTTTTTTTGCTGACATTTATTGCTTTTTAAACTGTATTTCTGGTTGGGTGCCAGATTTCTCCCAAAATATTGTAAATAAATGTGAGTAATACAGATTTGGATTTATGAAGCATAATGGCTGGATGCTTTAGCTGTGAAGAGATGTTTTATCATATTGTCCACCATTATGTGGGGAAACTTTAAGACCTGCTTTTCTGCTTTATTTTACTACAGTCCTTAAAGGTTTTAAACCGAGTTGCTTTGAGACTTGAACACAATTATAGTAACCAATCTGACATACACACAATGTGAATAAAATGCTCTATTATATACAGGCATTTTAACATTGATACATTCTACACATTTAAAATAAAGGCACCTTGAAATAAAATTCTTATCTCCCTCACCTCACTTATCTACTAATTACATATAAACTCACACAATACAAAAAAAGATTCCTGTATGTATATCATTAAGGAACATAAAAGAAAGGTTTGTTATCTTTTTGCACACTTATCTGTAAGACTCAGTAATGTTCCTATCTATAAGAATATATACTCTCTCTATATATGTGTATGTTCATATATAATTTATATATACAAATATATCTCCCTTCAGAATCTGAAGGATTAAAACAGGCTGGGGAACCGTTCCTGTATTCATACTTTCTGAAATCAGAGATTCTTTAAATGGAAGACCCACATTTCTTCCTTCATGAGCACTGCTTCATGAAACCTTGAAATCAATCCTGCCATCCTTCTGGTTAAATTTGGATTCAAAATGAAAAATTGCCTCTCCTCTAATATCCTTTTTCCCTTTCAATCATTATTTCACAACCTGGATCATTTTTTTGTATGGTAGATTAAATGTGCTGGTAACCAAGTTTGAAAACATGGTGGCTAAGCAAAGGAACAAACTTTAGGCCTAAAAAGAAAGCATGCGCCTGGGAAAAAAAAGGGATATTTATAATCAGTAGGAAATCAATTTCCCCCCCAACATGTGTAGCATTCACCTCCCACTCATTACGTGGGGCTAGTTAACCTCTGAGCTTGATGTGCTGCAATCGGAGATGAATAGTACCAACTTGGGCTGTGGTGGGTTCTGATGTAACCAGTGCAGGAATCTGGATTTCTCCCACTCCTGCCCCAGGGAAGAATAAAGGACTGCTTGTGCTCCTCGCTGTAGCAACAGGGGCTGGCATCACTTTTCATACAGTTAGAGGCCATGTGCCACATTTCAGACGTGATGCAGAAATGCAGGCTTCCCAGATTTCCAATCTGCCTTCCATTCTGATTTTTTAATGATTTCCCAGTGGATCCAAATGTTGCATAAGAATTCCAAGGAGAGGAATGACCCAGTTCAGAGAGATACCATCAGGGGACATTTCCCAAGTGCTTGTTTCATGGGGATGGGAAAGGAAGCAGATGTTTTCCATCAACAGCTAATGCTGAAGAACTACTATTACTCCCTCCTTAACCACAGGCTCTAGGCCATAATCATGTACTCCCTTCTTCTGCTTCTATAGATGTAACAGCAGCATGTAATAATTCAAATTCTGTCTTGTTGACACAGCTTGCTTCAGCTGTACAGAAAGCAAGTTGTTTGTTCGCTGAATCTGTGGACACATCAGCGCTTTGCAGAGAGTCTAAAAGGAGTTGCTGCTTTCTTGACAGCAATTGCAATTGCCTGCTGTTATCTGACCCACCTGGAAATCTGTGGCAGCACACTGAAATAGCCACACATAGTAAATTTCTCTCAATATGTGTCACAATTATTTTTGTTAGAAAGAATCACAATTTCCCCTGAAAAATTCTCTTGAATAACTGATATAAAATATATCTTTCTTTTCTGTTAATTCAGGAACCTGATTTCAAAAACTGCTTCGTTGTGTTGAGTAATTATGCCATTTTGAATATGTAAGGCAATTCTAGGAATCGCTTCGGTTAGGCCTATGTCACTGGTGTGGAATGATGTGTGATACACACCTGGCTTTGTAGAGAGTGAGAATAACAGGTATTCTGATGTAGTGTGTTGTAGACTGAGTAAATACGAGGCACAATAGATAAAATTGGACTTAAAATACAGGCATGTATGCAAGAATTTCCCAGAGAGAATATTAAAGACCAAAAGGAGGAAAACACAAAAAAGAAATAGTTAAATGGCATTAGTATAATAAAAGGGGAATAACTGTTGTCCTGTTGAAGCAAAAAAGGTTAGATAAGGGACTACACAATTTTTTATAAATATAAACATGGTTAAAATGTCTATTCTGTGAGAATGAGCACTTTAATATTCTGTTCAATCAATGTCTGTAATATAATATCTATCATATATTTCATCTTCTAGTGCACATCCATAGATGTACCAAACTGGAAAGCAAACCCATTAACTCCTCTCTCTTTGCAGCCTCGCAGAGACCTGCTATTCATAGAATCATAGAACAGCCCAGGTTGGAAGGGATCTCAAAAGATCCTCTGGTCCAACCTTTCACAAGAAAGGGAGCCTAGATGAGATTATCTAGCACCCTGTCTAATCACATCTTGAAAAACTCCAGTGATGGGTACTCCACCACATCCCTGGGGAGGATGTTCCAGTGACTGATCATTCTCACTGTAAAAAATTTCTTTCTTATATCAAGATGAATACTTATTTAAGACCTCTGAAGTGTTCCACAGTAGAGAGCTTTTCTTTTTTTGTAGCAAAAGGCTGCATGGATATGGCTGTGGTCTAGGCTCTGCTTAAGGTTCATGAACAAAAGTTGACCCTAATTCATAAGAATCCTTGTCCACAGTGTAGGCAAGTCAGGACAGTCCTGAGGCCACTTATATTGGGCACTATCCTATTCCTTCCATAGTAAGAGTTCTGAAAACACTGAACTCAATAGGAAGGTCATTTCAACTATGAAGAATGCGAAACTGAGGAATGCCATGGGACTGTAAACCCTAAACAAAGATGAAGGATCCCTTTCACTGCAACTGCACTATATGTCTTGGATACCAATCCTGAAGAACAGGGAAGGATGATTAGTAACTGGCATATTTAGCATAAATCTAAAATCTGCATCTCATGAGAAGGTGAAGAAAAGGATGAGATGAAAGGAAAGACAGGAGGGGAAGTTTTACCATAGGCAAAAGGAAAAAGAATATGTAGATACTCCCTGAGGCAAAGCAGACAGGGTGAAGAGGGCTATGCTGCCAGCTTCCCACAGTAGTTCAGAGGTCAGTTTTAAAAGGTAGGAGTCAGGTGTGGAGGGCTTCTTTCCCTCCCAAGACATACTGTCAAGAAATCTTGGGAGACAGCAAGGAAAGGTGATTGATGCCTGGGTCTGGGGTTTGTGTGGGTTTCTTTTCCCACTATTTTTATTTTTGTAACATTTTTTCCTTAATTTAACCATTTGCTTTGCCAGAATAAAGCTTCTTTTTAATTTCTAAGTTTCAACTTTATTCATGGGTGACAAATCTATAATGTTCTTTTTTCTCAGGGGTAACATTCAACTGAAGGGACGTTTTGCAGGAAACCCTTGCAAGAGCACTGCTTACGGAGGAAGCTTGTCTCGAAACTGTGAAAGTTTGGAGACCTACAGGATCAAATGCCAGGACTCAGAATAAATTCTCCCCAAGCATGCACAACCCACTACCTTCCTTGCAAAAGACAAGAAAGAGGAGGCAGCCTCTGTGCTGAATATTCCCAGATTACTACAGCTGATCAGTGCAAATTTCCTTTGCTGGAAAAGATAGAAGTGACAAGCAGGAGTGGAACGTTGCTTTGTTATTCTGATTTTTCACTGACAAACGCAGATCAGCAGTATGTGTGAAAGGAACCGCAGACTCTATGAAACAGGAGAGAGTTCAGGATACGATGTATAGACTTTTTTTCTTGTTTCATGGGGCTGCTGGGATATGAACATGCCATTTTGGGGTAAGCTAATTGCCTGTTCAGCAACTAAAAGCAAGATACCTTTGTTCTGTGAGTTACAATTCCCTGAAGTACACTGCAGTAGCAAAGCAGTAATTACAATGCAGCATGTCTTAAAAGAGCACCATTATACATTCCATGAAGGAAAGGGTAACTTAGGCATTGCTGTTCGCTGGTTAATGCACAATCATTTATGTTTTATGAATACAGATTTCTTATGTTAAAACTATGCTTGAAGCCTACTGTTTTCCGACTGCTACCAGACCAGGTTATAAGCTATTTTGTGCTGCTGGCAACAGTCCAATAATCTAAAACACATTTTTAATTTTCTTCTCCCCCTCCCCCAGTCTTCAGCAAAGAGATATTGTCTCACCAGAATGGAATGACTTCTGGATGAGGTGGCCAGTAAAAATTAAAGCAGGGTCCTTGGCTGAAGTGAAGCACAATGAATGTTCAGAAAAGGATGGTGAAAAACAGAAGTGTGAGCAGACAGAGGAAGACAGTCAGCAAATACAAAAGAATATGGGCTTAAAATATATTTCTGATATCCAAAATAGAGTGAGCATGGTTGCAGCATTCTGGAAATCATAAACACCTTAGAGAGTTAAGACTACCTCACAAATGGGAATAGGTAATTTCTTGAGGATTATTTATAAATCAGACTTTAATTAAAAGGGCAAGGAAAGATGAATATATGTTTTAATAAATTGTTCATTATTACAGAATCCAAACATCAATAAGCTGTTAATAATCACTTATTGATAACTACAGGCATGCTATAGTTATTTATTAACATTTAGTTATTTATTAACCATTGACGAATGGAACCTTTCCTATGCAGCATAAAATTGCAGAAGGAAGCTGGAAAGAAAGAAGGTATGAATTAGGATTTTGACAGGAATCAGTAAGGGAAGGTAACTTGCACAGCAATTATGCTGTGTTACATTATAGGTTCCATACTCTCTCCTAATAACTATGTAATTTTCTCATGTCTCCACAGCACATATTTTGTGACTTTTTCATTTAAAAAGCCAACACAAACCCAATAATCTTTTGCCACATAATACATTATTAGAAGAATCATAAAGAGGGAGGATAAAAGAGCAAGTTTAATAAATGCTGCAAAGCATACTACTGCTCCTGATGTTTGTGTTGGATTTCATATGATGTATGAGAAGCTGACATGTCCTGTGGGGGCTAGTTTACATTTTTTTATTAAAGGTTACAGTACTCTGTACCTGTAGTTTATTTAGTTTTGCACTAGTGATGTAAATATTTATTAAGGATTTTACTCATTACATTTTGTGCAACCCTTATACTCCAAGCCTGTGTGATTCACAGTATACTGAAAACAGAAATAATACCCCTAAATCACACCTGTCTGCAAAGAGAAAATCTGTCAGCTCTTTCATTCCCAACTCTTCACCTTGCATCAGGCAAGGAAAAAAAAAGCCAGAAAGAAAGCTGGCTGCTACTCGGAAATTAATTCACTGGAAAAATGTTCCTTTGTTAAGAAGTGCCTGGCTGGGATGGCTAGGCAAATACAGAACTTGAAAGAGCCAACATGTTCTTGGTTTTTAGGTCACCTAGCCCCTGATTTGGAAAAAATCCGTATCATTTCTCTTCTCTTTGTTTTGTTTTTGTTTGTTTGTTTATTTGTTTAGGGGGTTGTTTGGTTTTTTGAGGTTTGTTTGTTTGCTTTTGTAAATCATCCATTGAAGATTAGTTTTATGAAAAAAAAAAGGTACATCAGATAAGTAGTGTGATATATTCGGATTATATATCCAGTATCAAGATATTGTATATATAGTTTAGATATCGTACACCAACTAAGAGTTTATTCCAAGAGATGTCAGCGACAACAGAACATGCCCCAGCCAATAGGTTATTTTTGAGACAGACCCACTCGCTGCTGGAATTAAGAAGTGCTAGATTCCGTAAAGGGCGCTGGCGTCTCAGTATTCCACGAACAATCAGAAGTCACTGGGACTAGCAAAAGGCTTCTTGATCCCATCAAAATTACAGGATTTTTGCTCCCATTGCTCCTAATGACCTTTAACGTAGACTTTGCTAAGCTTATGAGAGGCGCTCAAAGACTTCATGGCTTGTGCACAGAGCCCTGCACATATTTCCAGTGTGACATTTCTGGGAGGTAAACTGGCAGCTACAGACTTGTGATGTCTTTTGCTTGTTTGCTTTCTGAACAGCTTTGTCTTGAATTCTTTCCTGCACAGTGGCATGATGGCAAAATACATGAATGAAAATATAAATAGCTGATAACCTGGTGGCAAGTACAGTATTTTGAAAGAGATGAGTTTGAATTCCTGTATGCTAGGCAGATGTAAATCATGGTCTTCCATCTCCTACTGCATCCATCTTTTAAACAAGTGTGTCTGCCATCTTGTTTTGTGACGAGCTTGACCCTGTCATAGTCTAAAAATACTTTCATGAGTCTCTCTCTAAATAAAAACCTACAGCCATTGTTGAGTTCAAGTGATCTCAAGGTTATGCAGTGTTAATCAGTTTTGTGGTTCTTAATTCTACTTTCAAGTTTGGTCATAGTAGTCTCTCCATTCACTTTTGTGGCACTTGATTGATTTTGTTATTAACGTTACAAGTCATGGGATCAGATAGCAGTATGTTGAACAGACATACATCAACACAAGTCTGCTGAAATGTATATTGATTTGCATCAGTATTTTTAGTCTAGAAAGCTGTTTAAATTTTGGAGTTAAAATGTCTCTCTCTGTATAACATAGATAAATATATTACAAATGTTTATAAAAATGCAATATATAAAAATATATATTTGTTTATCTTTCTGATGACATCTGCTTATAGATCTGCACTATGTTCTGCCTCCAGATAAAAACTGTAAAGCCAGCTTTTCCTGAGTACAAGAAAATCCATCTTGAAACTTTAATTAAAGAATAATCTATCAGTGACAAATTACCAGAGGGTGGATATGTCACTCACAGTGTTGGCATGTCATTTCAAAGAACACAACTGAAATCAGAGGAGACTAATAGATCTGGGTATTTGTTTGCACTTAACAGACAAGGGGAACATAACTGATATGAAGCAATTTCTAGATATACAAAGTACATTAAGAGATTAGTTGGAAATTTCTTCACTCTGGAAGAAAAAGCAGACACTAGAGCAAGTCTGCATCTTTTGGAAAGTCTGTAAAAATTCTGCTAAAACAAAAGTAATCACTTAGCATGTTTAAAACTACTAGTGTTTTTTTAATTGTGTTCAGGTTCATGAAGTCTCCACACTGGATGGACTCCTAAGCAGCTTTTTATTTGGCTTCATGGAGACAGTTCTAGTAACGCTATATCAACTTCTTTTTCAAAAGAGTGAGAAAAGAGGCATCCATAAAGGTATGAGAAGTAAGAGCTTTTTTTTCTCAGTTCTGTAGTTCAAATAAGTTAATTTGTACTTATGGTAACTGACCAGCTACATGTGCATTTCTGTGCATAGAGCCATTTACAAAATAGTGGCTCAAGGTAGAGTTCCTGTGTAACTGATAGTTAAGCTAGAAATTATTTGTCTATTCTGTAACAGAAAATGCACTGGCAAATATTGTACAAATATTGTTGCAATTGTTTTCACTCAGCTGATTAGTAAAAGCTCTTTAAAAAACCTAAGTGATTACAATTGTTCAATTTCCCATGAAAATGGGATTTGTTGTCCATAAGTTATTATTATAAGGCCTATATCAAGACAGATTTCAAATGGGAGGCATATGACCTCAGTATGAATAACCTTACTGTTAGCTCCTCCTGCTGAACAAAAAACACTGGCATAGTAAAAGTCATAGTGAGTGATGATTACCAGTTCTTTATTCCTTCTCCATAGAGCATAGTTCTACCTTTGTCTCATCTAGGAGAATCTTATAAATCAGGGGGAACAAAAATTACATCAGAATCGTATGAAAATTTCATATAATCTGAAAGTAACTTGCTGGCAGGACGGAAACCTATTATCCTGGGCTATATACAGTTCTCTGATCACCTCGTGCAGGAGGGATGCATATACTTTAGCTATAATCCTGTATGTTTTCTGATCACTGTTATTTATTTTTAACTTTCTGCTGGGTTTATTTGCTTCTCTTTTTGATTGCTAGCTACCAACTTTTTGCTTATTTTTGACCCCTGAAACATGTCCAGCATGTTCTACCCTTAAAAGAATGTTAAGTCTACAATAAAAGCTTAGAAAATCACATCTAAAGGTCACAGCTACAATTCTATATATAGACTCAATTGGACTACATTTCTTTCAGGAACTACTTTGAAGTCTTAACCCAAAAGAATCCATTTGGTCTCTATCATGTCCTTTTGCATGAGTGCAGTTGTATTATGCTTCTCTCAAGCTATTCATGTTTTCTATATGAAGAGGTTATTGGAATAAAAATATGAAAGACAAGAAATCTAATGAATTTAACTTTCTTCATCAACAGCTGTGTTAAGTGGAACGTCCCAGTCAAGGAGCTGGCTGTTAGCCTAGAGAGCACCGCTGGTTGCACAACTTGTCCACCAGTTTGGCCTCAAGCCCATGGTAAACTGCAAGTCATGCCCTTTCTGTTAGGTTATGGTCATTCACAAAGCATATGTAAAATTTGCGGGATCAAAAGCAGTACAAAAGTGCAACACTGCAGGTTGGCAGAGTTGATTGTATTCTGATGATCGCCTCCCTTCTTAGGTGTTCTATCATACATTTTGGTACTTTCTATACTGTTTTAACTGAATGACAGATAAATTTATGATTTTCTTCAAATAGAAATTGCTTCATTAAGCAGAGGAAACCAAGGACGGTATTCTGGAATTACCGGTCCTTCAAACTTATACTCGTTTCATAATGGTGGTCTGAGTACCTTTCCTTGCAGTTTTGAACATCCTTTATAATCCTTGGCTTTCAATACAGAGGACATTTAACACCTTACAAAAAATACTCACCATGTGGCAGACACCTGAGAGGACAACAGCTCAGCCTTCTGAATCTTGCTGTGACTGGAAATAGGATGATTTATTTGTAAGGGTTTACATTCTTGTCTTGTTGATTTGTCATTTTTCTTTTTTTCTTTATTATACGTTTCACTGGCTGGAGAGAAATATATAAGTCCTTCCTAATGTGACTCAGTGTTTGGGGAAAATAGCCAAACCTGAGTAACTCTCAATGGACTTTTATCCTTCCTGGATAAACTTTTATTTACTAAGTCCTCTTAAACACTTAGTTTCAGTGTGAGAGTTACTTTTTAATTAAATTATATTAATAGTGACCTGTTTCTGTTACACATGACACTATAAAAAGTGTTCAATAACAATCTGATAGTAGTTAATTCATTAATTAATTATCTGGGAAAGAGCTTCCCAGTTATGGCATTTTTCCATTGCATGATGAACATACACAATAGACCATCATTCTAGCAGGCTGTGCAACTGTTAACAGCAAGCTTTGCTATGCTCACTGGCTTTCTACTATTAAGAATTTTAATTTAACTATAAATAATATTGTCAACACATATATTGAGAAGGATCAAATTAGAATTTTACACCAAAATAAAAACCTCAGACCAGTTATGAAATAGCATAGAGTATAATCATTAAGCAGGAATTGAACTGGTAACATTATGGTTCCATGATTAGAAATATATGAATAGGATATCATTACTTTTATTAAGGAGTATAGAAACACTTTATATTTGTAAATCAGAGCAAAACAAGCAGAAAATACTGGTGGTCCTTCGCTATACACAAATGGCAGGCTACTATTTTCAGTTAATAGTGTTCTCACAGGTTATTACCAGTGACAGTATCAGATTTGGTTAGTCTTTCTTAGTAGAATGGAATGCATAGTGATGCCACTTATTTCTTGGAATCGAGATCAGAGTTGCAGGCTCAGGGGTTTTCATAGATTTTTTGGTTTGTGGCAAACAATTTTTAAGTTCATCTATGCATTCAGAGATGTTTGTGCTCATTTAAAAAGGTGGGGGTGAAAAGGAAAGGGAAAAAAGCCATGGAAGTACCATATTGATTTTAGTGGCACACACTATCCATCATAAACAGCTAGCATACAAATGCACATCTTACTACACTTAGTTACCTCTACACATAGGACGACCTTTGATTCAAATCATAGGATGGCCAGCTTTCTATTGTGAAACGTGTATCTTGAAGCTGGCAGAGGGAACAGTGGTAAGACTGGCTTATGCAGCTGTATCTGTGCAGCACAAACACACCTTTTACTTGAAAACAGAGGTTTTGTCCCTTCTTTGGGGGCAAAGCTGTATTTTTCTCTATATGTATGTATATATCTTTTCTTTTCCTGGGAACTATTTCAAAAGAGAATCACTTCAAATATGTTATAGAAAAACATTAACTCTTCAGTCTGCCTGATTCCTTCAGGTGAGCAACTCCATGTTTGCCTGATAAAGTGAACACTTGTAGGGTCTATCTATCTGCACAATCCATGAAGAGCACATATCTCGGGGAAGTGTAAGCTATTCTTTACTCATATGCCCAGTTGCCTTCTGTTTATTTTCTGTAAGAAGGGGACAGAATCAGTATAAAATGTGTAGCTGGATTGTTTGAGCACCTGAGCAGAAGGTTCTTTGTATACACCCCGGCTTTCTTCCTGTGTTGCTCTTCAACAATTCATTTTTACACCTAAGATGGTCTACCACCAACTTCAAGTATTTATGGCCTGATTATAAAACATAGTGAAGATTCACTTTTCCCTCTAGCTTCCGTGAGATTTTAAGAAATTTTGAAAGTTCAAACTGTAGATAGCCTAAGCTGAACAGATAAAATTAATGCACAGGGTTTTTTCTGGTTTGATTCTCCCCCCCAACTTGCCCAAAGTTACAGAGGGAGATGATGTTAGAGGCACTCAGTATTCAAATATTGTCTTAAGAAAGATGTCATAGTTTGAGATCCAGACATCTGGTTATCATTAACCATCACTCTTCACATACGATATTTTACTTAGACTGAACCAGGAGGCAGGCAGTAATTTATATCCTGTAGTCAGTGGGAAAAAGTCTGGTAAAATGTATAAGTGATCATGAATGGAAGTCTCTAGCAGGTTCAGCTGTGGGGTAAGGTCAGTGAGGAGACAGATTTAAGAAAGGAAATCACACCTTGGTGATTTTCCTGGCTTACAATAAGGAGGCTCCACCTAAGCACATCAGATGAGAAGTAGTGTTAAGGTACCTTTTCCACAGAAAGTCGGGCCATATGTAAAGAGGTTTTGCAATCTAAATGTTAAGCTGCTGTTATTTTTTAGATCTGTGTCTCTAGCATTTTCTGGGGGAAAAAAATTAAAGCATTACTTCACTCAATTTCAGTTGGCATTGTGAATGTGAGATTAATAGCTGTCAGGCAGTCAAATATCACAAGAGTTTGCCTGTGTACCTCCTGAATTTTGCCAAAGATTAAAATGTCATCACTACCATTAGGGACATTGGGTATGGACTGAATTACTCTGTGGATTATACTTGTGGAAAAGTTTCAGCAGCTGAGTATATTTCAGGCATTCATCTCTTGTACTCAGTATTTCAAATCTTTATGAATTTGCTTCCTGGACTCAGGTTAATAACTCAGGAAAGACCACTAATTTAGCAGACTTCCACTTCAGATATTCTATTTTAAGCTTTAGCTCCTTGTATCCATACTGTTATAGTTTTTCCTAGTCTTCAAGGATGACATTGAAATTTAAAATGTTTCATAATTCTGGAAAGGTTTAAGAAGGGAAGGGAAGGGAAGGGAAGGGAAGGGAAGGGAAGGGAAGGGAAGGGAAGGGAAGGGAAGGGAAGGGAAGGGAAGGGAAGGGAAGGGAAGGGAAGGGAAGGGAAGGGAAGGGGAAAGAGGGGCCCCCACCATTATCTTTCAGTATGAAGAAAACTGCGGAAGCCTAATGGGGGGGGTGTGGGGTGTGGGGCTGTGGGAGAAAATTAAGGTGTTTTCAGTTCTAAGAAAGGTCAGTGCAAGATGTAAAGCTCTCCACAAAGTTGTTCTCTACCTAACCCATCTTTTTGCTTCTGTGCATGCCTGAACACCTGTAGGTTACCAGCTGTGCAAACTGGCAGGTGACATCCTTGTATAGAGGTTTTTGCTTTTCTTCCTTTCCGGACAAGCAGTTCGTGGTTTTCATTGGCTCTGCTAAGCACTGAATAAAGCCTTCAGAATTTGTGCCCATATCCATTACAGTTAGAAAAAACTCAAATGCCTCAGTTTCTGATCAGTGCAGCTATTTCAATGGCTTTGTTCATAAACTTTGTCCTAATGTCATTAATACCTAGGGTTTTCGGGAAAATTATGCTTGCGCCTATTCATATTCTCCACCCAGGCAAAGTAGCCATTGAAATCAATAAGCCAAGTAATGGTTTTCCCACCCTTTTCCTTGGGATGCACTTGAAAGCAATGTAGCAGAATTCCAGGTTTCTCCCTTTCCCCACAACATAACTGTGTGCCTGAGTTCACTGTCCAGACACCCCAGCATATTTTTAAACTGCACTGAATTTTGTTTCAATACTCTGTGTTTTCTCTGTTAGTTTGACAGTTGGATAAAATCTCATTGAGCTTGTGGGCATACAGGCTGTCCTTTGGTCATGATAAACATAAGAAGCAATTCTCTTTTCAATGTGTATCTATGTGTGCACAGAAACAGCAGAAGCATAGCAGATGCAGACAGCTACAAACAGTCAGAGGATCACTTGCACAATAAACCGAAGAAAAAAGATCTTTCTGGATATTGTACTGGTGAAAACCTACCCCTGAAAACAAAAAAAAAAAAAACAAGTCAGCTCTTGTGAGATTTCTGATGTGTTCAAGAAAGACTGGGTTTTAGTACATTTTTATAAAATGAGATTTGTTTCAAAGAAACATGACTATTGTAAATAATGTTGCCTTCTAACAGAGGCACAAACAAGTAGAAAGACACTGAACATTGATGAACAGCTCATATGAAAAGAACCAAAGGATATTCATATTACAGACTTTTTGTTTCTGTGCTACTGGCCACTTCTGGTTTCATTTTGAGTTTTTGGCTCATTCAGTGTCAAAAAAGTAACACATTTTTTGTCAAAGAATTCAATACACTTGATGACAAAAATGACATTAAGGAGTCCAACTCAAGAGTTAACATGAGTAATTTTACTTTGAGCACAAGGGTTGTCCCCAAAACAGAAGTGATTAATGTGAGCTATTCGAAATGAAAGCAACTGATTTAAAAAAAAAAAAAAAAAAAAAAGATGATGGAAGTGTAGTTTATATAGAAACAAACAAGTAAGATCTCCAAACAAGCTTGGTGATACGCTGAGAAAAAAAAAAAGTTTTTTTATTTTTAGTTTTCATTTTGAAACAGTTTTCTTCTAATCTAGATTCAAACTCACTACATGACTGTCAAAGCTCTTCACTTGTCTTCATTCTGTATTTCCATTCCTCAGCCTAGCATGAATTTTTACAAGATTAATCTTCAGTATAAAGAACTTGCAAAAACACTTTTTTCAAGTAGTAGAGAAATATAGGTAAGCTGTGGTACTCCATCAGAAACTATTAACTTTCAGCATCCTTAACACTGATTAGCTTTAAAGTAATTGAGATCAGTTAATGTCTCACTGGGACAAGAACCTTCTTTTTTTCAAAGTCTACAATCAAAACTTCTATCTGCAGTGAGAACTCTAGGAATTGAATGGGATTCCATCTCATTTTCTGCAGGCTGCTGAACATATTCTTTATAATTTTAAATTTAAACCTCTCTGGGACAGTCTCATGAAAATAGAGTGTTTCGTTGGCCGCTTAAGGGAGTAACAAAGCTGTTCCCTCCTTTCTGGTCAATTATATCGATTGTGATTCTGACATTTTTAAATGTATTTCTCCATTTACTCCAATTATATTAAGCATGATTGTTAAGATGATTATCTTGGACTTCGAAAGACATGCAATGAACCAGCTCACTTGTAGTTGTGTCAAAGTTAATTAATTTTTCTAAATCTAAAATGACCAGGGATGCATTCTGTTTTCTGTTTTGAATTAAAATCACTTTTTCACTGCTGTGTTATTCCTAGTTTGTATTGATTTTAGGTTCAAAGAGTATTAACTTCAATTCTAAATTTTCTTTAAACCTGTAGAGAACATGGAGGGATCACAAGCTCTGCTTAGAAATTTCCCCAAGGGGCTCATCCAAAGCTTAACGAAACATTCTCAGTGACTTAATTTCATTTGATGTGTTTGAAGAACCTTCTGTTTTATCCTTCAGGTTCAGTTTTTTGGGAATGCTTTTATTCAAATGCAAAATATCCCAAACTAAGAGTAGTATTCTTGCAGTTGAAATTATTTGAATTTTTGCAAATGCCCAAAAGTAAAAACAACAACAAAAAAAATAAAAATAGGTATTTAAAAGTAATTTTCATTAAAAAAAAAATGTGGTGGGTTAGCCTTGGCTAACAGCCAAAATCCCATCCAGCTGCTCACTTACCTGCCCCCCACCCCCCACAGTGGGATGGGGGGAGAAAACAGGAAGAACAAGAAGAAGAAAGCTCCCATGTTGAGGTAAGGACAGGGAGATCACTTATCAATTACCTTTGTGGGCAAAACAGACTCAAACTGGGGAAAATTAAATTAATTTATTGTCAATTAAAATAAATATTTAATTACCGATCTGGGTACACTTCTCCTCCTCCTTTCCTCAGGGTCAACTTCACTCCTTCTTTCCTGACTCCACCACTTGACCAATGCAGGGCATACCAGGGGGTCACAATCAGCATGCAGCAGTTTCTCTCTGCTGTTCCCTCCTTCTCACATCTTTTTTCCGATGCAGCATGGGCTCTCCACGGCAGCAGCTCCTTTGGGAATAGCCATGTGCTATAGCATGGAGTCCTCCGCAGGCTGCAGTGGATGCCTGGTCCCGTGCCAGGTAGTGCCTTCTGTTCCTCCTCCTCCTCCTCTGACCTTGCCTCCCCTGTTTCTCACTCTTCTTATTCTCTTGTCCTATCTCCGTCTGGCTCTTTCTGACCCTTCTTATATACATTTACTCTGAGGCACCGCCATCATGGCTGCAGGGCTCAGCTGTGCCCTGCGATGGGTCCATTGGAGCCAGCTGGAACCAGCTGTGTCCAGTGCGGGGCAGCCCCGGCTTCTCCTCAGAGAGGCCACCCCTTGACACCTGCACGTAATACAAATTCAAACAAAATATTTAAATCAAAGCTTACATCTGGGCCAGTTCTTCAAAATTTGGCTTCTATTTTTTTTGCACCTGCAGTTAATTTCAGCCAATAACGTCTGTTGCTGAAGCAGTATCAAGGAGCCATTACAGTCAACCTTCTACCTTGAAACAGGAGTGTGCTTTTTTGGAAGCAAATTTAGTCATTGCCCCAATTTACTGTGCCATGGTTCACGCTGTGGTGCAGCCTCAGAGTACACAAACCAGGTTCCTTGTCACATTGCCTCACCCACAAGGGAGGCCCCAGGGTACCCCTAGCCTGCGCCAGTCCCAGGCACAGTTCTGAAGTGGGGCTGAGCTGGTCTGAGCATGAGCATGCATGGGCATGGCATGGGCAAGGCATGGGCACAGGCATGTCTGTCAGCACCAACTGCTTTGCTGCCTGCTCTGCTGCACGTTTCACTAGTACACAAACAGACGCACTCACAGAGTGACAAACATGCCGGTATTTGGTCCAGGGTCTGTCACATACCTCAAAGTATTGTGACCAGTGTGATATGATGTCTGCTTGCTGGACTACATGCAATGAGCTTGACGGTATCAATTTAAAACCTAGTGAGACGGAAGCCATGTGACCAAAAAAAGATTAAAAAAATGCAAGTAGGTTTGACACAGTAATTACCCCTATGATAGCTCTTTCTAGGTAAGGCAAATTGGTGATGACAACGTAGGGAAATTTGCCTCTCTAGCACTGTTTTCTGAATAAAATTTCCCACAGCTGTCAATCAGGCCATTTTACACTCACACTAAATTAGCACCATTTATTTTAAGTGTCTTTTGTACAATGCTGAAAGGTGAACTATATTTTTACTTCAACCTTGAGAATATTCTGTTGTGTTAAAAGTTCCTATTTTTGTGCAGTCTTCATTATTTCTTAATTAAAAGTCTTAGACGTATGAGGTTTACTTTCTCAGCCTGGTCCTGATCTGTAGACCATAGCCTAAGAAGTACTTTTTACTCTTTTTATTTTATAATTACAAGTGAATTATAATTTCAGTTTGATTGTAGTTATATATATTTCCTTTTCATTTTACTGTGTAGCTGTAAGGTGTCATCTGCTTCATATAGCACTTACCGTACTTGGATATTTTGTTTTATTAAAACAGCAAATGCCTTTTAAAATTACTCTTGAGCTCTCCTGCACTGTCAGTAAAATGCTGTAAGACTGAGTGATGCATGGGACCTTGCATAGGCTTGTTAATGCTACAGGTAGCTACAAAGGGTCTATGGCAACATAAAGCTGAATATTTCAAAGGTATTTCTCAGGTAAATGACTTTTCTTCTCAAAATGGAAGCTACAAAATACAGTGTGCTAAAGCAGGATATGCCAGGAACTGACCACTGGGTTCAAGGATGATTTTTAATTCCTATCCATCATGAAGGTTTAAATATTCTTATGGAAAAAGAGAGGACTTGGATTTCTGTTCTGTTCTGATTTTGACTGGGATACAGTTAATTTTCTTCATGGTAGCTTCTATGGGGCAATGTTTTGGAATTGTGTTGAAAACAGTGTTGATAATACAGGGATGTTTTAGTTACTGCTGAGCAGTGCTTACACAGAGTCAAGGCCTTTTGTGCTGCTCACACCACCCCACCAGCAAGTAGGCTGGGGGTGCACAAGAAGTTGGGAGGGGGGGACAGCTGGGACAGCTGACCCCAACTGACCAAAGGGCTATTCCATACCATATGATATCATGCTCAGCATATAAAGCTGGGGAAGAAGAAGGAAGGAGGAGACATTCGGAGTGATGGCGTTTGTCTTCCCAAGTAACCGTTACGCGTGATGGAGCCCTGCTTTCCTGGAGATGGCTGAACACCTGCCTGCTGATGGGGAGTAGTGAATGAATGCCTTGTTTTGCTTTGCTGGCATGAGCAGCTTTTGCTTCCCCTACTAAACTGTCTCTATCTCAAGCCATGGGTTTCCTTACTTTTACTCTTCCAATATTTTCCCCCCCAATCCCACCTAAGTGTGATGCTTAGTTGCTGGCTGGGGTTAAACCGTGACAAGGACTTATTTTATCCAATAATAATCATAGTTACTGCTTGAGACAAAGACTGTACCCCATGTTTCATCATTCAGTGCCCTGATCCCTTGACTGAAGACTCATGGTCCTTAAGAAGCAGTGAGAAGCTCTTTAGGAAGCTCTTTCAAGAAGCAACATTATGCTCACTGTTCTCCTCCTGTCTGTCCCACATTAAATGAGCTCTGTTTGACATAAAACCATGAAAGGTGGAAAGGCTTCTGTGTGACAAGTTAGGCTCTCTCAGACTTACCTATAGCCTACCATGAATGTGCTCTGAAAAGTATTGGCCATATGTGTTCCAGACCTGGAAATGCAACAGAGACTTCCTGACTCTTTAGGTTTAGAAAGGAACAGCTTTGGAAAAATACAAACAGAAAGCAAGCACTTACATTATTAGCTTTATCATAGATTAATAACCTTGGATGTGATTTTTTATTATTATTTTAAAATATTTCAGGTTTGCTCAGGTCTGTTTTTTTTTTTCTTGTATTAATATCAGGTAATCTGGTCCCATAAAACAAGCTTAACCGTTACAATGAGATGTGCACATAGTATGTTTAGCCAAGTGCTTGATTCTTCTGTGTCTGTTGCTTTCTTCCAGAGCTACCCAAATGCATGGATGGTGGTGTTTATAAGCTTGAAACTCTCTCAGCATCTGAGATTTCAACATTTTCATGCGCAGATGCAGACCACTTTGACCCACCTGGGCTACTTGGTGAGCTGAGATATCCTTTCAGAGCTGGAATCTAGCAGTACCATTTGTATTTCCTGAGGAGTCAATGCCAGGTTCACATCTGGAGCCTGCTCAGCATGCTACAACACAGACCTAGGGTTTGAAATGGTGGTAGTGTCATCCACCTACTTGTTAGTGAAGGATAAGGAAGGGCACTCCTAGGTCGAAAGTGGTCCACAAGTTGCTCCACCTGGCCACTGCCTTCTCTGAGACAAGAAGAAGAACAGGTGCAGAGCTCCCCCTGCACTCAGCCCAGCAGATGCAGATAAGCTGCATGCTGGGTACAGCTGGGGACCATGAGCATCTGCAGGCACAAGGACAAGCAAAACAGATAGTCGCTGCTGAAAAAGAGGAGAGAAGCAGGTTGCAGGGAGGTGGATCACCCATTTGGACAGATGTTTGAAGGTGTGCAGGTGGCCAAGAGGAGCAGCTGTTTGCACCACGTGGGCAGGTAAGTGTCTGTGTTTCTGTGCACGGGGGAAGGATGGGGCATCCTTGTAGGAACAGAGGGGAGAAGAGGCACTTGCATGGAGGTGAGGCAGGGGTTGCTCTGGAGTCAGCAGGAGGAAGGACTTCCACAATCACACTTGGCACTAGCTGTAAGTTGGATCACCCTGGATCCTGTAACCTATTGGTTACTGTACTGTATCATCTCCATTTCCCGAAGTGCCTGAGCTCTTCATTAAATCTCACCTTAACCACTCTGGCCTCAGCCGAGCTTTACATAAACACATGGGAGACAGGCTTGTAAAATTAAGAAAATTTGGTAGTCTCAGAGGTATCAAATAAACCTGAAACTACTTTAAATTTGTAACTTAAGAAGGCTCTTCTTGCTGGACTCTTGGTTAGAAAAAAATAGATGTGTATGGAAAATTTAATTTGGGGTTTTTTTGTGAGCATTCAGTTTTTGTTCTATACCACTTTATCCACCTTTTATTGAAACTTTTCATCAGACATACAAATTGGATAATGTGAGGCCTCTCTTTAAAAAATGAAAGAAACAAGTGAGCCTTTGCTAGTGAGCAAACCTATTCAATCAGCTTCTGTGTAGAAGCAGTTTTCAGCATTAGCAACTGGATACCATCCATTAGCATGACTTAGAGCAGCTGTGAAACACTGCCAAACTTTTGTAATACAATTATTATGTGACGGCACTGCACAAAATAAACCAGGGCTGCCACTGTAAGCTCTCATTTGTAATAATTCTGTTTTTAAAAGCTGATGAAGAACATCAGGCAATTCTGTAGTACAAGGTGGATCTGCAAAAGGTCAAAGAGTCCCATGAGAATAAATAAAAAAATTGCAGTACAATACCTCTTATCAAATTAAAAGCCTGTCACATTTCTGTGTTGGTACTTGCTTTCCTAGAGAAAAATGCCAAAACATTCTTTTCTCTGGAATTAAATAAACATGAATTCCCAATATTTGCATGTCACAAATCAGACTGCAGGATCTTATGGTAGTGTCTTGCTGACTATTGTGAAAAACATAGTGCACAAAAGTTTGTTGATTTAAAGAAGATTATCTTTCTATTAGTCTAAATCTCTAAATCTCTAATTCTTCTTCCTTTTTTTTTTTTCTGATCGCTACTAAATAACCCTGATAGCTAAAGTCTGTATCATGTAATTCTGTGATTTTATCACTCATTAGTCTGCTATTTAAAGCACTGCTCTTTCAGGACAGTATTTTATCTCACTGAAACCTTTCACTTCTTTACTGAAGTTCTTCACAGGATACTCTTTGCACTGCTTTCGTGTTAAGAGGTAGAGATGTGAGGAATCAATCATCTCATCTTGAAGCGTCACATCCTGTAACTTACATTTTGCTGTTAACTAGTTACACCTGTTTCTATCCTCGCTATTGGATGAGCAGGGTCACTTCAGGTGATTTTAGGCTTTACAAATTCTTAGCTGACCCAGTTAATTTTAAAGACAAAAGATAGGGACCTCCAGAGGTCGAAAATTGGGTAGGCCCAAGATGTTTCTGGAGCACTGCTATATTCTTGCTGAAAAGACCACACAATTTTCAGCTGAAAAGCAAAGGTGCTGGCTATGGACCTCTTTCTATGGTCAGTTTGTCAAAAAGGGTCTGCGTTCTTTGGGCAAACCCACATGATTGAGCAGATGTGATCTCATAGTTTGCTGCCACCAAAAGGTAGAGGTCCTTTTCCATGTTCCCCCTGAGGCTGTAGAGTCCTGTCAGTTAACTTTTGCCACTTATGGACCACTGTGTGAACCACTTTAACTCACTAAACAACTGGAATAGGATATGGATTGATTTCTGCTGGATTAGTGATCTCCAACAATGAAGGAAGCACAACAGTCTGGGCAAGGGCAAAGATTATTCAATGGCCTTATTTGATAGGTGAAAGAAGAAGTTGGAGTTGAAGCAAGCTCAGATTGGCTCAGGATCTTTCACAATTGTTTGCAAAAGAATTGAGGTGCTATTTTACTCCTTAATCTGCTCAAAAAAACCTGACATGACAAAAAAACCTAGGACATTTACAGCTAGGTTCTTGGGCCTTAATTCTGTGTAAGGACTCCTGAAGCATAAATTCTGTCCTGTGTTTGAGCAGAATCAAAATGAGATGCAGAAAAATGGAGGATTGCCATGGAGTTATACATACCGTCTCATCACCTTCACCTGGTTGTACTTATTTTCCCATTTGAAGTCCATAACTGTATGAGTTCTGTAAAGGTCAATTATTATGATCATTTTTTAATTTTAATTAGCTTTAGTTTGCATATTTGTATTTTTGTGAAATTTTACTGTAATTATTTCCTGCAATCTGGCAACTTCTCACCACCCCAGCTGCACAGAGTTGCTGGAACGTCAAACTTGACAGGAAACCTGGGAGTTAATTTTGTCTATAGAGGATCATAAGTTGCTATAGCAATGGTGAGAATCCTGGCCCTTAATATTTAAAAGAAAAACCCCAGGAAAACAGTATGAGCCCAAGGAACTGTGCTGTTCCAATGATCCCTAAAAGTTGGAATTGTCCCGTGGGCCAAGGGCAGCCAGGTGCATCTTAGAACATGTCAGGAAATACTGATAGAAGGTGTTTAATCACAGCCTTTGATGGCCTCAGTTTCTGAGAATTGCAATAGTGAAGAAAAATCAGCTGGCCTTCAGACACTCAGAGACTAACCTTCTCTAGCCATAGAGGAAATGTGATGCAGCTAAATCTCAGGAGAAACAAACTTTAGAAACTCTTGCTGTAAGAGGAATAAACTTCTGAAATTCTGATGCATGGAAGTTTCATTAGAAGATACAGTCATTATTATTCCTTTTTTAGTGTCCTTTTTTATTACTTTGATTCGCAAAGCATGTTTCTAGTCATACAAATTGCCACTGGGTTTGTGCCCATCAAAATAAAATTATGGGGAGTTATGTTGCACGTATGCCACAGTTCAAGGAAAATCAAAATTGTAACTGAATACTGAGAATTTGGACCTTCAGAAAAACTTTGTCACAGAATTTTGGAAAAAGGCTTCTATGCATATATTCTGCTGTCTGTGTAGAATTAACATTTAATTACAGAAAATATCTCTGTCTAACTACTTGTTAGCTATAGGGGAAGATCTATATATTTTGCTATGGTTAAAGCTATATTTGACTTAAATTTTCTTTTGGCAAACACAGTAAGTGGATCAGCTTACAAACTGCGCTCTGCAGAATGTCTATTTGGGGAACATTCTTTACCCCAGCAATCTCTTTCTCCACATCCATGGGCATAACCTACTTTTAAAAATTCAGATTAGTGGTCTACCATAGATCTTTGATAGACCATACCATAGACCAAGCTACACTTTTGATTTTTCCATTTGCTCTCAGGTTGTTTGCTTATCTAAGTGGACTTTAAATTAGAAAATGCACCTGATTTCTCCCATTTCCCTGTCAAGCTTTTCTTAAGTGATTTTAATGTACACTTAGTACTTGGGGGACTTCCTAAACTCTAATGATTTATAACTTGCTGTAGACTCAACCTTGAGAAACTGTATTTCAAACTACAAGCATGGCGTAATGATCACATAGGCAAATGCAAATAGTTAATAGAAATCAATAGGCCAAACGCTGTTTTCTCATGTAAGTCTGCCAGCTCAAAATACACCCTTTGAAATCAATATATTTATTCTGGATTTACTGCTTTTTCCATGGCTAACCTGATACAAAGATCTAGGCTTGGGATTTCTTAGAGTTTATATGTGTTGTACCACTTGCCATACAATGAAGTTTAGTCATCATTTCATAAAGATTCAGAGCAAAAAACAGAACAGGTAAATGAACCCTCTAAATATTTAAAAAGAAAACTATCAGTAAATACTCTACCTAAATAGGTTGAGAGGGAAACAATAGCATAACTGCAGAAAGAATGGTATCCACAACTAATTCTTTAATGCTCATTTGTAATACAGATTTTGTTTATAGTTAGGATAATTTAAAAGAAGAAAATAAAAAGTTATCTATTCAACAAAAGAAATGTCAGACTTGATAGCTCACCCTTTCATAATACATACTAAATTGCGTGTGTAAAGGTTTTCATACAATATTATCAGAAATCAAATTAAGAAAAATTGAGTTCTAGATCAATATAGATTGTGTTTGCAGAAGATATGATTTAACAGATTAGAAATGCAGTTAAAACATAGTTATAGAACAATGATAAATCCAGAAGAACAAAAACCAGTCTCCATTTAAATGGGGAACTGCTACATGATACAGATAAAGATTTGGAAGTTAAAATCATGTATCAAAAACTAAAAAGGCTTTGGAGTTGTCAATGCTTGAGTAGAAGAGCTCTAAGAAAAACCTGTTTGCTGCAGGAAGCTGTTTGAAGCAGTGACCCTCTGACTTAGCACTGGAACAATGTTATACCGCTGGTTTAAGGAGGATGCCATGGAGCCGTGATTTGTCAGCATTCAGAGACGTTATTGAAAACACCATTGATTTGTGTGCTGGGTTTTTTTTTCCTCAGCAGCCAAGTGTGTTAATTCTGATTCCCTGGATAATTTCAAATACCTAGGTATATTGAAGGCTATATAGAGTAAATGATGTGACTCATTTTATCCTGAAACAATAACTTTTTTCTGCCTTGTTTCAAAGTTGTTACTGCAAAGTCAGATCAAGTTAGGCAAACTGATTTTATCATCCTGTTAAGAAACTTTTTCTTACCTTTTCTGCATAAGGCAAAGCAAAGATTTTCTAAAGCCGTGTTGTTTTTTTTTTTTTTTAAAGAAAATATATTATTTGGAAAACCCTAGCATTTTCATTATTTGGAACTGGAATTTGAAGTTAGATACATAGCGTGGCCTTTGTCAAAGATCTGCTTTTTGCCATTCCTGTAAAAGTCTACTCAAACTTGTTACATCTTTGGGAAATCACTGTTTGCACATGCTTGGTAATGATTTGTTAAATTTTTTAACAGTTATATGTTCCCAAAGGATACCATCTGCACTGGCAATGCTCCAGCAAGGGCTGAGAATGACTTTCCCTGCAATTGTCTTCTGAGATGCTTCAGGCCATGCCTGGTCCAGCAGCTGCACTGAAAACTGAGAGGCTGTCGCTGTAGCGCTCTCGGTGACATCCTACAAAGGACTCAAGGGGGATGTAGTAAGAAACCTCCCAGATTCAAATACACAGGAGATAAAGTCTAGCAGCAGTACACGAGGAAGGATCCCAGGGTAAAGCACAGAGAGACAGAGACTGGAATGGTAGCCTTGGATGGAAAGGACTGTGGTTCTTCAGGTGTAATGGGAGAAGAGCATGGGTCTGTAAGGTTAGTGATAGTGGGACAAGAAGTCTGAGTGATGAGGATAGTGAGATGTGATAAAGGTCTCGAAAGGAAAAGTCTAGGACTGGAGGCTACAAAATGTGTGTGGAAAGGGAGAGCAAGAGAGAAACTGAATGAGAAAGCAGAGATGGAAACTGCATATGACTTATGAAACAAGCTTATTGAGTGACCTCGAGGTCATGTAGCTTTCACACACTGAATCAGTTCCTGCAGTTTTAATGAAGTCTAGACTGGAGGGGGAAGCCATAAGCACCAACTCTAATCTTAGCCTCTTTGTTTCTGAGCCTGGCATTCTAATCCCACTGGGATATCTGCCCCATCATTTAGACAGATCTGTCTTTCTTCCCCTAGGACCTCCCCTCAGAGGTTAGTCCACCTCTTTCCTGGCCTTGAATGATTCATCCTCCCCAGGAATTTTTCTCCTTTTTGTCCATAAATCTCCCAGCAGACCTGGCTCCAAGTCAGATATTTCTTTCATCTCACAACCTTTACACTCATTCTCCTTATCTGTGAAGACACTGCAAACACTGGCACAAGCAACACTTCAACATCCACCCACTTCCTGACAGCCTTATATTCAAACCCGTCTATTTTGCTGTTGACCAGAGACCTCAAGTGCACAAAAAATTCCACAACTATCAGAAAGTGACCATTAGGAAATGCACCCAAACTCTTCCTACAGGAAATACAAAAAAAATGTTCTTTTAAAGGCAGAAAGAGACACTATAGTTGCTTAGTTAGACAGTACTTAGAGCAGCTTCCAGAATTTCAGCGTACAATTTCTACTGACCATAAGTTCTGATACAGGTAGCATTCCCCCTTTAAAAAGATAGCCAGATGAACAAACCAATGGCAACTTTTTTTCTTTCTTTCTTTTTTTTTTTTTGTGTCTGAGGACAAAGGAAAACACATGGGGAAAGAGGCTAAAATTCTAGACAGGCTATGGCTGCTTAGGCAAGGAGGACAAATAATAAGACATGGAAATGGGAATCTGATTCCTCACTTTTGAGCATAACTGTGAGCAAGCCCACTGATTTCTCTATGCTTCTTTCCTTCAGCAGTATTGTTCTGTCTTTCTTCATTTAGCTGTGTGGAAAGTAGAGAGGTATTTGGGATGTGAGTTTGGAGGCATTCATAAGAAGATACCTTGCATATGACTGAAAAAAAACCCACTCCCAGCCTCTGGTGCCAACATCTCCCTGCTTGTATTGCCTGGGATCTAAGAAAGCTTTTAGCAGCAAACTTGGAAAACATTTCCATCAGCTACATTGAAGTGAATATAAAATCACTTCTGATAAGCTTGCAGAAGAGGTGAGGACTGATGGCATGGAAAAAAAAAAAAAGATGACTGCAGGAGCTACTCTGCTTGGCAAATGGGTACCCTTCAATCAAAATGTGCTTCGTTTTGTCTCACCAAATGCCAGATAACGGACTGAGAAATACAAGTTAAGCCTAGAGAATGGAGTAGTTTGTCTTGGAAAGCAGTGAGTCTGAAAGGAATTTTGGGGGTCACAGTAGATATATGACTCCAGAAGTCTTTATGTGGTGCTGTGGGAAAAGGGTTAATGCCATCCATGGGTATATAAACACAGAAGCAGAGGGAGGTGAGCTTACCTCTGTGTGATTGTTATTGCAATACTCTGTGCTGTTCTGGTCTTCATATTTTTAAAGGATGTTGGTGAGGGTGCTAAAAAGAGTCATAAAAATTATTTAATGGCTGGAGACTTAATGATTTACACTGAGAAATTTAAAGCACTCATTTTGTTAAGCTTATAAAAAGGAAGATTGAAAGGTAATTTGATAATGGTTTATAACCACATGCATAGGGAAAAACCACCAAAGAACAAAGGATTCTTTAATCTACTGGGGGGAAAAAAGAAGTACAGAAAGAACTGGTGATTAAAAGCTGAAACTGAAAATTAAAAATACGGTACGTATTTTTAGCTGGAAAGGTAAAAATTGTTTAAAGTTAGCAGGGGAAATGGTGGACCCTCCACCTCTTGCTGACTTTAGATCAAGACTGGAGTCCCCTTCAGAAACTGGCTGTAACTGAAGAAAATATTTTTAATTATGTTAATGTAGGGGGAAAATGAGGGAAAAAAAATACGGTCCCCATCAACTTTCTAGATTTTATTTTTTTTAAATCAGCATGGCATGGGCAAGAGGCTGCCATATTACTCGGTAGCTTGCTTGAGCCTCAGGCTCATAGATCTCCAGGGAGTGGGATAATGCAGCGGGTATAGTATTAATATCCAAATCCACTGACTAGAGACGCGAACTTAGCTCTGCAGGAAAAAGTGGGTAAAAGACGATTATTTGTACAGATAGGCTGGGAACTATTAGGCAAAGATAATGGACATAGACTGGATATTAGAAAAAGTTTGCCATCATATTTGTAGGACTTGCTAGAAGATATACAGCAAACATCATCTCCTTTCCCAGTGTTTATTTTGAAGGAATTTGACCCCAGCTGTCTAAAAGGTAAGAGCCTTTTTGGTATTTAGACCACATTCAGACTGAGTATTCCCTTCTGGAGTTCATGAAGTGAAAGAACACTGAGCTAAAATGCCAGGGAAAAAAATTCTCAATAGAAAGCTCCTTAATCTTTGAAAATAATTCCAAGGGTTTTAGTCTGAGTTGGAGTTTTATTTGTTTGTTTGCTTGTTTTCCCCTTTCCCTTTTTGCTTCCTTCCCCTACTTTTCTGGGTTTTTCTGTATGTCCCACACAAGGAAGCCACGCTGGAATAGCTCTCTGACAGGGGTCTGCTCTTCTTACAGCTCCTGTCCCCCAGGCTGTCTGCACTGATTGACCGCACTTCACCTTACTATTGAGACAGGAGGAGACCCTGGTCCTTGTTATTCTCCTTTAACAGTGAACAAATAATTCATAATGAATTGCTGATTTGGTTAATTTCACTCCCTCCTCCCTATTTGTGAGTTATTTATGATTCTCATAAATACACTTGCTGAATAATTCCTATTAACAATTCTGGTTTGCAACTCATTTCAGAGCAATTCACTGCAAGTCTTCAATGTGTGACATTTGAGCTGTGTTATCTAGTTTAAAGTAAGGATTTCTGGTATACTTTTTCCATCAGATGACTGAATTCCTGGGATTCAGTTTCCTTAACAGCTTAGGATAGTTTATCAAAGAAAAGCAAGACTCCTTCTTCTGTCACACACACTGTGTGATCTCTTACAACTATTGTCACCTTTCTCTGCCCTAGGTGTAAATTGGAGACAACACTTTCCTACTCACCTTTCAAGCATGTATTTCTGTAATAAAGTAATGTCCTGTTTATAAGCAGTATGTTAAACAAAGCTTTTTCCAGTCTGGAAAATGATACTAGCTCTTTTTTTTTTTTTTTTTTTTTTGGCTTTCTGAGTTCCTCCATGTTCTTGATGCTTCTTTGCATCTTCAGGTCCTTTCTCACGTGACACTAGAGGGGTGCTGCCTCCTTGCCTGTTCCTTCACTGTAGCCATGATTGCTTTCTGGTGCTGCAAAACTACTTGAGCAAGAAGCAGGGCCAGAGTCTAAACAAATTACATGAAATCCTGCCTGTAACATATTCCTCCAACAAGGAAAAAAATGTCTCAGTGGTTTCTGAATCTTGGGCCAGATTTTACTATGTGAGGGGCTCTGTGTAGTGCATTTATAGTGTCCGCAGTGTCACTAATCACGTAGCACTGGTACTCAGGGCAACTGTGAGCCTAAGGAACTTGAGTTGTAATAGCTCCTCTCATGAACCTGATAAATAGACAACCACTGTATTTCTTTGTTGTTCTTCAGCCTGCAAGGAAAATGTGGGCCTGGAAAGAAAGCACAGCAAGAGAATTTGTTCTCATAGGTTTGTCCTTCAGATTCATTACAGTAATCACATGGTCCATTCTTGCCCTAATTTGTGCTTTGTAAGTACAAGTTGTACTTGATGGTTTCTCTCTTGCAGTTCTTGTTGTTCTTAAACATCAACTACTAACAATGTTGGTGGGAGGGAAGACAAATATGTGTCAGACTCAAGGTGATACATATGATTTGTATAGAGGTGGAAAAGAACAAGAAAATTAATTGCTTATTCATTGGTGCTAAACATCTAGGTAATAAGCACGAAGAACTGGAAATTCTCCTCATAGAGAGGTAATCAGGTCTAACTTGCTATGCTGAAAGCCAGTGAGAAGGGTTGTATGGTTGGAATGTGAAAAAATTTTGTGCAGGTTTTTTCTGTGCTCATAGGGCATCTGAAGACGTGGTTTGCTTCACTGCAGTTCTGCTCACAGCAGCATGAAGCTGCGTTGTAACCGCTCCACCTCCCAAAATGGGTACCAACCAACCACAATGAGCTCAAGCACCCTCGGTTCCGTGAAGGAGCACCTGAGCTAACCCTCTTGCCACCAGCTCGTCTGCTATGAAATGAGTGGGATATTATTTTTCTCATTTTTCCTGCAGGCCCCAACCCTGCAAACTCTTACACTTGTGTTTAACTCGGTCTCCTCTCCCAAGTAACAAGTGATAGGACAAGAGGAAATGGGCTGAAGTTGTGCCAGGGGAGGTTTAGATTGGATATTAGGAAAAATTTCTTCACGGAGAGAGTGGTTAGGCATTGGAACAGACTGCCCAGGGAAGTGGTGCAATCACAGTTCCTGGAAGCATTCAAAAAAACGTGTGGATGTGATGCTTAGGGAGATGGTTTAGAGGTGGACCAGGCAGTTAGGTTAACAGGTTGGGCTTGATGATCTCAGAGGTCTTTTCTAACCTTAACAATTCTATGATTCTATAACCGTGGTCCTTGTGCCCGTTAATCACTGACACTCCAGACACAGATTACAAAGGCTTCTCACAAAGCAGCTTTTAGTTTTAGTAGCTTCTCTGCAAAGACATGGACCTACCCTAAGGGATTCTGCTATTCAAATGAGAATTTAATCATTTGTCACTCTTCTTATATTTATTAAAGGCAGTATTGCAGCATGAGCTATTAGTAAGTTATAAGGCCTTTGTTATTAAAGTGATTTAGTTTCCATTGCTTTTTATACCAACTTTTAACTTTCTGTCTCATAACTCAGATAATAATCTACATATTATTGTATTAATAAATAATGAGTTATTATATTATTATTGTTATCCTCTCTGGAGGTTCTCCATATTAATAAATATTTGGACCATGACAGATATTGCTGAGCTTTTTCCAGTGAAGAGAAAATCTACTAAAATGAATAATACTTCGAAATGCACAGTTTGAACACAGTCAGTAGAGACACATGAGATTTTAGCTGCTAAAATACCCTAGGCCTAGTATAAATGCTCTGAATTTTCTTCTGGAGGATTCTCTCATTCGTTATCTGTTTCTCTCTGTTGACTACAGGAGGCAGCCTGGTCAAACTCAGGTAAAACTAGATGTCTGAAAGATGGTTTTGCTAAATGGTTTTTTTTTTTTCCCTAAACCATGGAAAAGTTGCAATAAAAAACATTTAAAACCATTATTAAGTTTGTAGGATGAAACATTTACAAGTTAGAAAATAATAATATTAAAACTTCTGGTGAAAATGTCAGGTGTTTTGGCATAAATTACATGACAGTCTAAAATGCATGACCACATTTTTCTTTTTTTCCTATGAGTTCTGTTTGCTATTGTGTTCACATAATGAGCAACTATTCAAGATCTCTTGTATCATTATTACCCAATACATGTCTCTAGGATTTACTTACTGTACTCTGTCCAATCCTTCTCTGAAATCAGAAATATTAATTGCCCTGTGGATTTTTCTGATTTGATCATTACTATAGCATCTGAGTACTTCATAAACTGTGCCTAACACATCTTTACAGCTGGAAAAAACATCAGTATTCAGAGATTAAGATTAAAAGTATTCCCTAATTTTAGAATCCCCAGATTATGCCTTATTCTTTGGAGGGTGTTGTATTATCTACAAAATCAGTTACACCATGCGCAGATCTGCCTGAGTCTTCTCAGTACTGTCAGTGCTGCTTATGTACCTCTGCTCTGTCACCCTCCAGAATTAATCTTTCCACGTCATATTTAGGTCCGTTTAATGGTACTGAGAAATAGTTACACTCTTAAACTGCTCAGAAAATGAAGTCATATGCAAATGAATAGGAATCAGATTGCACTGAAACTCTTCAGACAAAATTTATTAGTCTCTGGCACATCAATCAATGGCTGTGCATAAAAGATATGTATCAGACTAATCCTGCATCATTCGTAAAGCATAAAATTTACAGTACCTACAATATCCTTATGCATAAACTTAAATGTGAATTGCCAATGTTTGCAATTATCTAGAAAATGGCCTGCTCTTTTATAATTATTAAGGCAAACGTATAAACCCTGGATGACAGAAAACACAATTTTGCTGCTATTAAGAGACAATTTAATGTATGAAATCACATTAGCATGCTCAAAAGAAGGCTTTCAATCATTCACATGAACATTACAAACCTGTTCTATGGAACTTCAAAAAGAGGATGGGTGATTTTTCAGAGATAAACATTTATGAGTAGATTACTTGCACATTGCAAGTAGAGCAGAACAGCTATCTGCTGTCCTGAGAAACCATCAACTACACAAACTTCCTTCATACACCAAGGAGTGAAACTACTTATATAAATCTGATTGGTCCCAAATAAAATTTTTCTATCAAAGGCAATTTCCAAATTAGATGTTTCTCTCCCACTTCAGGGGCTGGGAGGCAGGGAGGAGAGGGAGGTGAAGGAGTTTTTTTCATGTGGCTCCTCACATCCTCTTTGACAGAATGGGAGAAGACTTACATTCCTGGCTTCCTCTGCCTGGGCGAGCTCAAAACAGTGACCAGGCTGGTATCCTAACATCCAAACCAGTAGATACCTGGAAGGGAGAGTGCAGACACATTGAGTACAGACCTGTCTGAAAATGTCTGGGTTTATATGCCCGAAGTTTCCTCTGTAGACCTGGTCTTTCTTCTGATGCCTCTCCCACAGCAGCAGCTATCTCTCCCAATCTTTCTCAAGAAGACTTCATCCTCTCTTTGAGGATGAATTTTTAAATGTCCATACACTTCATCCTCAAAGAGAAGTTTAGAAATCTTCCCTGACCTATTCTCTCTTTCCATTTGCCCTCCTGCCATATAGCACCATGACAATCTAGACTATTCCAGTTGGTACAATAGCTAGTTTTTGACATAACTCTAAGGCTGATGTCTGCTCTTTAGAGATGTACTTCCAAGTCCAGAAATAATAATAGCAGGAAAATTACTTCCAATAGCATAGACCTGATCCTGAATCTTGAGAATACCTGGCTGTTGTATATTTTTACTAGAATGTTGCTTCTGTAGGAGTGCCACATTTTCTTGGTACAAGAAAACCTGCATCAAATTCATGAGAAAGTATCCAAAAAGTAAAGGTGCAAAACCAGAGATCTTCTATAATTTAAACATATTTTATAGTGTCTCTTGTGCAAATAGTTTGCTTTTTTCATTATGGATTATTTAATGTCTGCCAAAAGTCAAGAGCCAGTTGTGCTGTAGCTATATTTCTGACTACCTGATAAATATGAAATCTAGTTTAATTTATGAGAGGACAGGTAAGTGCGAGACCTTGATATAGAAGATACATGAATGACGAAGGTCAAAAACCGTAATAGACTTTTGTGTTTAGAGCTTAAATAATAACTCATAATTAGTAGAGATAAGAGAGAAAATGGAGGTCAAATACTGGTAGAAAGATTGAAGAAGCAAGTGCAGATGTTATTCAAACTGACAAAGTAAATATTATTTCAGGGAATGGCACATTCACAATTTTTTTTTTCTGGCTCCTGTTTGTGATATGCAATAAAACATTACCAGCCTGAACTGGAACTGCTTATCTGCTAAGAAAAGCAAGGGAAAGATGTGCATATAGGACTCATGCACACACAAACCAGGAGGGAAATCTCATTTGTGTAGAGATGTGTGTATGTATATATATTCTTGGATTGGAAAATAACACCCAAGCTCAATTTTCATCGTTGCATAAACATGGCTGAATTTCAACTTTCATTTTCTACTTGAATTATCACCTACATCTCCACCCATGAAAAAATTAAAATTATTTCCAAATAATTAAAACCAACCTCTGTCTTTCTGTGCTAGGGGCTTCCATAGTTTCATACTCTCTGAGCTTTGATTAATAAGTCTTTAGTTGAAAGAAATTTTTATTAGGAGGGGACTCTAGGGACTATCTTCCTCTGAAATTTTTTAGTGGTGTAAGATGGTATAGTTTAGAATTCAATTATGTGCATGAAAGAAGAGATGCATTTCTTACCAAAGAAAATGGAATTAAGGGTACTTATTAGAATTCTTTATAATTTGTTTTCTTGAACCATACATTAAATAAAGAGATTCAAATCTGTAGGAAGTCATTCTCAGTCAGGAGCTAGCATCCATATCAAGATGCATGTTTAGCATCCACGGCACAAGGCAAGATCTCAGGAGAAAAACAAAGCCTCAAGCTGAAGTCTAAGTGAAATAGGCTATGAAAAGAGCAAGGCGGAGCAACATAAAGCAAAACCTATCTTCAGTCAGAAAAAAATACGGAAAGATAAAAGATTTCTGAAGTTTTGGCTGAGTTGCAGACAGATATGCACAGGGATGAAGTGGTGGAGAAAAGAAAATAGACACCAAGACATTGTCTCTTGAATGAAGAATTTATTTTTAAATCCATTAACTGTTGGTCAAATCAGGGCACTGGGCAAGAGACGAATATGAACAAAAATAGGACTAATACACCCATGTGGCCACATTCCATAGGGACTGACAATATTGGAGGATCATTTAAAAAAAAAAAAATAAAATTTACAACTTCAATGAAGAGTAGAGAATAGGGTAATAAGGCTCACTAACCCTCTGTATGTCATCCAGCTGTATGGTTGACAATCCCATACAGAATGTGCTCAACAAAATATTTATAAAATGAGCCTGGTCATTTATGCTTAAATAGCATAAGAAGAGAGAAAGTTTTAGAATTGATGTAATGTCAAAAGTTACTGCCTTTTATTGATATACTGCCTTATACCTTCTGGTTGAGATCTAGCATAAACATTAATTCCAAACACATAAATTGTATGTGACAAGTTCCAACAATAGAAAGAAAAGCTGTGCTACCTTATGAATGGCAGTCTCATCAAATTCTTGGTCACATAATGCAGAAAAAAATCCAACACATGACAGACCTGAATTATAAAACAAGTAGTCTCTTTACTGTGCAAGTCCATCTACGTGAACCAAAGGATCTCTTAACCAAAGATCAGAATAAGGAAACCAACCAATCAAATATTAAATGAGGAGCAGGATGTGAGTTATTTTGCCTGCCCTCAGTGCTTTGAACAACAGGTGCAAATCATATATGTTCATTGTGCAAGACTCATATAATCGGATTCAGCACCCTTTTCTTGTACCCAACATGCTAGAAGGCTAAGACAAAAACTGCCCAAAATTTATTAACATTAGTAAAGTAATATCCTTCTTTCAGCTTAAAGTGTGGAGTGCATTATGGACCAGTATGACTTCTGGGATCACTGTACTGTTGATACTTTTCTAAATAAGGAAAATCAGAGAATACTAAAACTTGTGCAAAAAGGAGCCCAGTTCAGACAAGCACTGAGCACTGTGATCCAACAAGCTATGGTAGGACAGCTGACATCAAAATGAACCAAAACATTTAGGGACTATTAGATCATCAGCTCTCAAAGCTGTCCTGGAGCTTATGAAAAGCAGGTTGTATAATCAGTGAATATATACTGATTAGCCATGGATTCAAGTGTACAGAAAGGTGCAGGCTACCAGCTGTACCAATCAAAAATTAATGATAAAACATACAAAAGCGTGCAAAATTATTTCAGTGATGACTTGTATGAAGAAGGGAATCATGGTGGTTTGAAATGCACATGTAGTTTCTTTTGACTGCTCTCCAACTTATCCAAAACATCTTCAGTACACTCGCCAGAGGAAAACTATTGTGTTATTTCTCACTGGCATATTTAAACAATAATTTTCTCTCCTAAATTGCATAAGTATAAAGTATAATGTACAAGGCTAAAGTATAATGCAAAAATGTACTTCTTAACAGAAGGGAGAGCATCATCAATAAGAACATCAGTACTCTCAGTGAAGTTAGATCCAAACAGAATAATAGAATAATTCAGGTTTAAAGGTTCAAATTCAGAAGTCACTGGGTCCTACTCCATCACTTGAAGCAAGGTCATCTTCAACAACTAATTAATTACAGTTTTGGAGACAAGGGCTCCCTAAGATAGCTCTGTATTCAATGGCAAGAAAAAGAGAGTGAGTGTGCAAAAGAGAGAGAGGATCTTCCTTTGAGTCAAAATAGGGCTTGCTTTTATTTATTCTGACCTGTCCCTGGAAGGTCTTTTGCTAATTCAAGAGTTTAGTCTCTTAATGACTGAAACTAATCTTTGTGAATATGCCCTCACATTCATAATCTGTCAAGTACTTCATAAAAAAAATAGTTTCCAACCTATTCGTTGTTCCTACCTCTGTACAAAAAAGTTTTGGTTTTCTCTTTCTGAAATAAAGCATGTTTTTTTTAATAAAGATTACTGCCATATGGCTAATTTCATGCCCCTAAGCTCCAAACTGGACAAGATTCTAACATTCAAGTAAAGGTAATGAGAGGAAGGCTATGGTCTCCCTTATTTTTGTAAGACTGCACCTGGACAGTGGTGCCATGTACCAGGAATGACAGGGAAGGTGGGTCAAGTGGGAAAAGTCAACTGGTATGGATATTATAGGTTAGGATGTTGATGACAGGTACGGTTACAGCATTTCCAGTGGGATTTACGGTAGCTGTAATCCAGACACTGTAAAAATTCTTGAGGGATACTAATGGAAATCACACAGCTAGTTCCTTCCAAACAGAGAAACTCAGAAAACATAACCCTAAGAACAGATTCAATTACTACTTTTAAGCTATCTCTTATTGCTGGACATTTTTTCTCATCTCTGGACAAAGACATTCATGCTGTATCCCCTAAGCCACACTTTGTAGTGCACCATTAACCTTCTTGTATCCTATGAATTTGATACCTTGCTCCCTGGCGGAGTGCAGAGCACACACACGTGTACACGTACACACAGACACAGACGCACTGTGTTACAAGGCTGTTCTTAAAATGTTGGCAAAGGTTAAAATTAAGTCTTGGCATAGGCGTACATTGTACTCAGATGGCAGTCAATAGATCTAATGCTACCATCAAATACACAAAATGTGTTTAGAAATCTTCAGTGTTCAAATTAATTTCAGGCTGTGCTGCACACTCTTGCATCTACCAGTCTCTTATGTACCTGGGTTTTAATTGTTTCTCTCTTTGACATAATGAATGCCAGAAAGTAACCCTGAAGCACTCATTTTGCATCATAAATCACAGTATCTTTTTAAAAGGGAAGGATAATTACAACAAAATAACAGTTCAAAACTGCTTGGAATTTACTTCTTATCTTTGACAAATAGTGAAGAAAATAATTGCCTAAAGACAATGTACAACATTGATTTAGATGACTTGTTATGCACACGCAGTGTATTCTGTGAAAACAACCTTCTTTCAAAAAAAAAAAAAAAACAAAAAAACCAACCACCAAACCCAAGAACTCTTCAAGCTCTTGACAAATTAATTTGTCAAGGGCAAAACACTGCACATGTGTAATTCCTTGTCTGTTTCTTAAAAGCCTGTGTGTGTCATCTCTTCTCCCCTCTGTATATATGTGTGTTGTAGTTTCTTTTAAAGAATGCTTCATTTTATCAGCCTGCTCTCTTATTGCTCCTCTTGTTTTTCATAAGAGTTGTCTTTCCTTGGCTTTTTTCCTTTTTTGCTCTTTTAGTTTTGGTGGAAATATGATAAGATTCCATGGTTATATGAATCACTGTGTTCTGGTACTGTTCTGTTTGTTTACTCTCTTTCTGGTGTGGAATCTGTCTTTACAGATTCTGCTGCTTTTGCTGAAAGCTGCTTGGGGTCAGGTAAAGTTATACTTGAAGATATGATGATCTCTTATAATTGCTGTCCCAGACAAATAAATATTATTTGAATCATATAATAGCCATCAGATTGTACTAGACTTCTTATTATGAAAAGCCAAGAAGAGTTGCCTTGTTCTTATTTTAAAGGAATATGAGGGAAACAGAGCCAAAGTCATCACTGTTCAAGCTCGCTAGCTTGAAGATAGTTCAGGTATGTCTGTACAAGTTGCTGTTACTTTTGCATTTATTTGTGCTGTTATTTTTAAATAGCAATGAAGACATAGTCTGCATGATATAGGCAAGCTATTTCACTTCCCTTTTGCTGTTCTTCATCCCCATTCCTTTCTCTCCCCTTTTTAAATCCCACATACAGTGCCTGAGACCTATTTCACTAGGCTAGCAGCTCCATTAAAATCACTAGAGTTTGTGTCTCCAAGCAGCCTGGGCAAACACTCTGCTTTGCAGGGTCAGGATTTACAGGGAAAGCTGTTCAGCAGCTCATCTGGAGCTAGCAGAATGAGGCTGCAATTTAATCTGAATGTCTCCAGATACTAGTGAAGTAGAAATGACATGAAGGATGGAAAGGGCATACAAAAAAACAAGTCCACCTGCTACTTCCCCAAAGAGGGATGTGGTCTGGGAGATCCGAATATAACTTTGTTCTCTTCCAAATGTTCTCTTTGCTTTCTTCCCCATTATAAACCTCTCTTTGAGCTGTTTTGTGAATATGATCCTTAGCTGCAACCAACTCCTTTCATGCACCTATCAGGTTACCTGTACCTTCTTCCTCTTCCACCCTCCTGTACAGTGAGTTTCCCATGGCAGATCCACCATATTCAGGAAACAGTACTCAAACTGTAAAATAAAGAACAAACAATACTCTTCAGCATGCCAAGATTTTACAAAATACTCTCAACAGAGGTTTATTTAATTGTAGTATTTTGGTTTTCATATAGAATAATTATAACAGCACACCAAAATACATAGCTAAAAATTACACTTACTCTTATGACTTATTAACCTGGTAGGTCTACTTAATGAATTTACCATGGTTGTATACTTTTTCACAAACCGTTGAGTAACTATGAATTTAATTCTAATTAGCAAAATTATGTCTTACAATGTACAACATTATTCCTTTTAAACTTTGCTTATGATATTAAAAAATTACTGTCCCCTAGAAATTAGGAAAAAGACATTTTGAATTTGTTCTTTTAATACAAGATCTGCCCAAAGTAAATTGTGATTATGCAAAATACCTCTGCTTGGAGCAACAAAAAATCAGAAATATCAGTTTCTACAAAACATTTTGGTGCTCTGAAGAAGGGCATCAAACCAGGCTTCTTTTCCTGGACTGAAGATCACAGGGGCAGGAATGTGCTGCCACAGGCATCAGTGAGAGGAGGGACAAATTTTTTTCTTCAGGGTACTTTGAACAGAAGAGAAAGAAGGAAAAAAACAGGGCACCGCTGGGCGATTACACAAAATTGGGTTTTTTACTACTGGAGACGGGGCTTGGTTTGAAGCCAAATGTTCACTAGAAGAGAATGTAGAGAGCAGGAAGAAGAACTGATTAACCACCTATGGACAGCATTAAACAAAAAAATGTTGCAAAGAGAATGATTGGAAAATCCATGAAGGGTAGGAGCACCAAACTTCAAAACCCAACTGGTCAAATTATTTTCCATTTAAGGTTTCTTTAATTTCTTTTGAATCTATCCTGTCATAGCAATACTGTCAACACCCTACTGGAGTCAATGCACAGAAATCTAGCTTCTGTTATTAAAAAAAGCAAAAAATAGTTCATTGTCAGTATGCTCATTAGAGAAGAACGTATCACTTACAAGTTAACTGATACTTTTCTTAATGACTTATATAGTAGGAGAGCCCATTTTAAAGACTTTTTTTTACAAAACAACAACAAGCAAATAGAAGTGACAGCAGTAAGAATACTAAACCCACAATGGAATTAAAAATTTCCTAATAATGTGTAGATGTTGAAAGCACAATTTATGTCTTTGGACATATTACTACAAAATTCATCATTGCTGAAGTATCATTTTGATGACATTTTGTAGAATAGCTTTTCATTTGCAGAATGTTTTATTTCCTTTGTTTATTTATTAGTTGTGTGGTTTGGCAGGAACTATTGTAAAATAGCTCTTCAGAAGACAGAATCACATATTTTCTTATCTTTTTAGTATTGGAAGAAAACATAAATGAGGGTCTTTCTCCTTAACTGTACAACTAATATTCAAAATAACAAATTAACTGACATATCAGTGGTCCCTCTTGGACTGGGTCCCAGGGAACCCCTCTCTAGAATTGTCCAGTTCCTGAGGCTAAGAGCCAAGCAACAGAATGACTTGCCTTAGACAAAGCTTCCTCCAGTCTATGTTCTATGGTTTACGCCTGGAAGCACAGGGGTTTTTTCCCCTCATAAAAAAAATAATAAAGCAAAGCAAATATACAATGCTATGAGATGCACCTTTGGCCACTCTCAAAAACTCTGTAAAATAGCTAATCTTGTCTTACAAAGTTCTGTGGCCTTACTGTCACTATGACAACACATTTCAACAGATACCTTGATCAGTATAAATGTGTCACTCATCTACTAATTATCTATTTCTGTGGAAACAATTTATCGAAGGCAAGTTAGGTAGCAAATGGGAATCGGAAGTTGGTGTGGTAAGAAGTAGACATTAATAAAAAAAAAAAAAGGATCCAAACACATCTGAACTGCAGATGGAGTTTGATTTCTTTACTTTAATCCAAACACTAATTTTGCTTCTGTAAAGGACCAAGAAGCATTCAGACTGAATATACTCAGACCTTGGAGTTAAGATTTGAAATTCATGCATATAGAATTTAAACTGTGGGTCCTACAAGGTTAAATCAAAATACTTCAAGTTACTTTCAGGAAAGCATTACCTTGTTGAACATGTCTGCAGTGATTTCAGCAACAGTAACAAAGAGAATATTCATGCATGGCTGAAAATGTTTAAAGATCTACATGAATGATGTGCAAAAATGGCTGAGAAGAGAAACACTTAAACCAAACATATCTAAATGCTGATCTTCTGAGAACAGCCAGACACCTTTGGGTTATGCCTGAATGATATTGAATGGAATATACTGTAGCAGGTCCCCTCCTTCTCATATTGCAAAGTGGGTTTTGGCCTTATAGACTGTTACCATTAACCTCTCAGCTTCAAGTAAGTTAGGCAGCAGCTTTTGATGTACTTTTAAGGATATATACATGCATAGAATTACATAAGTAGCCAAGTTACGTACAATACAGAACACACCTTGATATAGATTCGGCTAAGTAGTGCTGGCAGGAAATAAAACAGCAGGAAAACCATCAGAAGTGGCAGACAAAGTACAGTTTTCCAGAAGAACAAGTAGTAAAATGAACTAATCTGCAGTCAGCAAAATAGATATATTTGCTTACCTTATTTAGATTCACCTGAAGACTACCTGAAATACCAGGCTCTGGTACACTGATTCTTTTCAGTTGCCATACCATCCCCATGCAAAACCAAAATAATTTTGTTTCTGCCTAAGTTTACATACCATAGCCAATAAATTGTTGCCCAGTTAATATCACTTATTTCCTCCTGGTATCAGTGGTCCCTCCTTCAGCCTGGAGAAGAGAAGGCTGTGGGGAGACGTTATTGCAGCCTTTCAGTACTTAAAGGGGGCCTACAGGAAAGATGGAGATAGTCTTTTTAGCAAGGCCTGCTGCGACAGCACAAGGGGTAATGGTTTTAAACTAAAGGAGGGTAGATTTAGACTAAACACAAGGAAAACATTTTTCACAATGAGGGTAGTGAAACACTGGAACGGGTTGCCCAGAAAGGTGGTAGATGCCCCATCCTTGGAAACATTCAAGGACAGGCTGGATGGGGCTCTGAGCAACCTGGTCTATTAGAAGGTGTCCCTGCCAATTGCAGGGGGGTTGAGCTAGATGGCCTTTAAAGGTACCTTCCATCCCAAAGCATTCTATGGTTTTATGATGCTATGATTCTAATTATGGAATGCTAAATAAAGCTGTCATTCTCCCCCATAAGAACTTCTGCTAGCCCAAACCCCAAATTTACTAATTAAAGGATCCTTAACAAAACCACTTCTCCTTTTCTTAATCCGTTGGTTTCAAAACAAATTTCTTTATCCCTTTCCAGACAATCCATTCCAACCCCAATTAAAATGTTCAGTTTTGTCCCCTGTATTCAGCAGTGGCCAGTTCAGTCTGTCAGTTCTTCCAGCTCCCAACCCCTCCTCACACAATTATATCCACAGCTGTCAGTTCCCAAAGGAGTCAGTTTCCAAATTCTCATCTATGAAAACTTTAGTCGTACAAGTAGTGCTATGCAGGAAGATAAAACTAGGATACCAGATGTCAAGAAGTAAGTGGAATTGCAACCACCTTTAAAAATATATATACTGTCAAACTACATAGGATCTAAATAGCATTTAGCATCTTGAAAGCATGGTAAAATTAATCAACTAGAAGAAATAGGTCTCTATTAAAATACCAGACAGTGTAAATGAGACTTTTCAGACCTATACAGAAATGACAGAAAGGCTGGTATCTTGGAGGAAATAAAACCACAGACTTCCTACTGTTTAAGAACAAAGTATGACAAGCATGAGCAGCAGAGAAAATGTCATTAAAGTTCTATGTGAGAAAAGCTCTAAGTGCGTATCAATCAAGATAATATCAGTGGGAAAATGGCGTCAAACCACCAGTGGCTAAAACAGCAAGGTATACTTAGAAACATATGCTCACCTTGAAAATTTAATGCAGAAAGGAAAAGATTTAAGTAATCAGTTTGCATGCTTAGTGATTCCCAGAAAGCTTTTCAGCCCATCCTGTGTGAAAGTGTATGCTGGAGCATAGCTATGGCTCTTGCTGTCAGGGTGTATTCTCATGGAAATTTCTAACTGAATCACTCAGTGGGCACATTTACATGGTAAAAAGCTGTAGAAAAATCTCCCAAAGCCAGAGAAAAGTTATACTGCCAAAACTGTTAAGCCCTAAGTGGGTTTCCAAATAAAATTCAGTTGCTCTATTGGGCGCCACTTGAATGAGTGAACAATAAACTAAGGCACTAGTTAAAAAAGGCCTTTTTAATATGGAAAAGTATCTTTCAGCTTCTGAAACAGCAATCCCCTTGAGAATAAGCTGAAAGGTGAGACTTGTGAAAGGCTTTGTCCAGTTTCAGCCCAGTGCCTTTCATATGTTTAGAGATGCATTCTACTGTTGCTGCATATCAAGTTTGCGGCTTTAGTGTGGTTTTCATCAGTTGCACAGAGCAAAAGAAACATTTCTTTGGACTTTAAACAGCTTTTTAACATTTTCCGTATTGTGACTAACCTTCTAACATACAGACCCATTCATGGACCTCTTTCACTCCCTCTCCTGTTAACCTCATCTCACGCATTTTCCTTCAGAAGTTCGTCTGTTTGAGTACATGAAAAGTTCACAGAAGGTAAGATTAAAATGAACTTCCTTCAGTGAAGGGTTGTTGTGGAGGCTGTAATCAATTTCATACAGCAATGAGTCTTTGGAGGCCCACTGTTGTTCCATAATGATCTTCATAATTTGTTTTGATCTGTAGCTTTCTCCAAGTACTCTTTATGTCACTGAGGTAGAAAAGACATATTTATTCTAAAAGCCGAATATCTGGCGTGTATGGTTGACATTATTGATGGTGACTTCAAGAAACAAAAAAAAATCTGTGGTAAGAGGAACTACATACAACTTCGTTGTTTGTGATGAATGCTACAAGACATTGGAGTTGTAAATACATGCTGGGGTAAATTCTTTCTTCTCTAAAAATAACCAATAAAATACAAGATGCAAATCTTGAATCTTAAGGAATTCAGTTACTTGAGCTCACCAAAATATTCCAGAACATGATTTCAGCATTATTAAACAGCTGTTAAAGAGCTGGCCCTTCTGCCCTTTACCTCTAACAGGTATTTTATGCAAGAATATTTTATGCAATAATATTTTCTCTTTGGTTACTTGAAAAGTGAGAGTATTTAGTATCTTAACAAGAACTACCAGCTGCTAAACCTAAAAAATGCAACTCCCTTGGTCTGCTGAGGTTCTCTCTTAAAGACCACAAGCACAGACTTCCACTGAGCTTTTGCCCATGTGATTCTGTGATTCTCTCTGTGATGTTTCATGTGCACTGTGATAATATTTCAAATGTGTTAACCAGGCTGCCTTTTTGTCATGTTTTATCCAGTTAGCAAGGTTGTACTTGGAGGGATGGCTCCTAGAAGATGCAAGACATGGCAGCAGTTGAAGCCTAGTCTGATATTTGAGAAGGGGGCAACATTTGCGATGAACGCACATTTCAACTTCTCACATCCTGAAAAGTGCCAGAACCCCTAATTTCCTATTAAATGGAAAGGTCCCTATACAATATCACCCTCTTTTCTACTTAAAAATGTATATTTAAATGCTTTTTTACAACTTTTTTTTCTTCCATATATAAAGAATATTTTCCACCTCATACCAAAGCTTCCCATCTTAGACCAGCCCTACTACGGAGATTCAGAAGGTGGAATTATTTTCATTAACTCATACCTTAAAAAAAGTGCCTCAGACTGGTGTTTGGGGGCACACATTATGCTGATGGAGGCTTTGTCTTTTTGGTGAGACACAGAGCAAAAATTCAGTTGCAGTTGTGGTGGCCTTAAAATGCGCCTAATAGTCCATTTGATTACAACTCGGTCCTGTATAATTCTTTGCTTTCTGTTTAAATGTTTTGTTGCTATTTAAATTTTCCATTTACAGAACATAAAGTCTGACAAACAACAGCAAGAATTAACATATACTAAATATTTGAAAAAAGCCATATCCATCATCCTTAGGAGCACAAATAAAATCTACTGCCAGATCTTCTCAATATTCATAGCAATATTTGAAAATAACCCCACCCATCTGCCATGAAAGGAATTTCTCACGTTGATCCTTTCCCAGTCAAACAGGGTAGGTTGATAATAGCATTGAAAACAGGGAATGAAAAAGGGGTTAAGTTTTAAATAGCATAAATGATAACAGCATATAGACAAGCTTGCTTTAATCAGTCAGCCAGCATTAGACAATTTCAAAAACGGGCAGTTAACAGTGTTTTTCTTAGCTTGTGGTATTTGAAGGACATTGATATACACATCAAACAGAATTTAGGGCATGCATTGTGGAAGTGCCAGTTGAAGCTTTATATGTAAGCTAAAGCTGGGATTCAATCCCTTTATCATACACAAGACATACAGACACTCTCCTACTAAATTTCCACTCGTTTTGAATGAAGAATGAATTTTCTGAGGATTTACAGGTTAACATGTTCATTAAAATGTAGTCTCTAAACCATAATTGTCACATACTCTACACCAAAGATTTACTGTAGGTCAAATTGCATAGTAAGTTTGTAATGCTTGTGTTGTTTTATTATTCATGAAATTTAGCATTAAAAATATAAAATGCTAAATTTCTTAAAGGGGTCCTATTAAAAACAATAACAACAAAAAAATCCCTTTTTAACATGGATGGCATGAACAAATATACATTCCCAAATCTTGACCTTTATTCTTGTGTTATACACCTGCTTTAACCTTCCTGTTGCTTTGTCTTTGTTCCACTACACACAAATGTGCATGTATAAGTATACATATGCCCAAATAACAACTTCCTTCTGCATTCTGTGGCCACATTACCTCACTTGGAACTATTTCAGTCCAAATTCTTTTGTCTTCCTGAAGTGTGACCCTTACTGAAATAATCATTTTTGCCATCATTTTTAATAGCTAGCAGTTCACCAATCAGCAGAAGCAGATGCATAACCTCTTTTCCAGGAGACAATCACAAAGGCTATTTCCCAGTGATCTACGGAAAATAGCAGAAATTGATGTCCTTCTAAAATAACCTTCTGAAAGCAAGTTGGTAACTTCAGTTGTATTATTGACAATGGAAGATGAAAACCATTTTGAAAGGTATTTTTCTGTATACAACCTGTAAAACATCATTGTTTTCCTGAAGACAAAACTACTGGTTAGAGCATAACAGAGAAAGGTTTAATGTATCCGTTCCAGTGGCTTTGTTGTCCTGTTTTCACATACTTATAACAAATTTCTCTTTGCATGGGAATTGCAGGATATCTTCCCCTAAATATTTGTGCAGCAGTGATACATGCTAATGAGAAACAAATGGAAGTCCTTGAAAATGAAGAAAGGGTCCTTAGCCCAAGCAGTTAGTTACCAAATCTGCCAACTGTATTGTTAAATCATCGTATGCAGTCTTTATAGAAAAGCTGTCATGTACCAAAACTGATAAATTGAACCCAGTTGCTTTACATTTTATATATTTTACATTTGAAATATCAAGAAATATTTTTAATTGTTTTTTAATGCCATCTGGAAAGGAAAGAGTGTGTAAAAAATGTAATTCAACACATTTCTAGGAAGAAAGGTAAGAAAGATTTGGAAACAGACTTATAACGACTACTTTAAAGATGAAAGATAATTACTTCTAGCTAAGTTCTGAATGATTTGGCTGCTGTAAAAGGGAACAAAAAACTTCTGGCAAATATGCTTGGGAAGATGTGACTAAACGAAAGGATTTGCATCTGGAAATAAATTTAGGGTATTGCAGTGCTTTGAAGATAAGAAATCCCAACATAGCTGCAGGTACAGTTGATCCCTGGGGGAGGAATTGCAGCCCAAGATGTGGAGGGGGAATAGTGTCTCCTGCCAAAGTGTGTAGAGAGGGTGGAGGCTGGTTCTGCTGGTACCAGGCTCTGGGGAGGAATTCCCCTCCACAGGCACAGGCCAGTACCCCTTCTGCAAGGGCAACCGACATCCAACACCCACTTCTACGCAGACGCGCTACAAAATCCAGCATACTAAAAGTCTTTTTTTCAATATATTTAATGAGTCTTTTGACTCTTTTAAGCAGCCACAGGATTTCAGTCAGGACTGGAGAGCAGATTTTTTTACATGTACGTAAAACTCCACTCCTTTCCCAAGGACGGCAGCTGTTCCTATCCTAGTCAACAAGAGACACAGATGCTTACAAAACACATACAAAGCTGTAGTCTTTTGAAAAAGAGGTATAAATCTCTGAGTTTATTTCTGTCCTTTACCTTAGGCATCTGTTTTTGTACATGTTTGTACCACCATGCAGTATATAACTGGTGAAAAGCTAAGGAATCATTTGGATGGAAGTCATGATACAATTGTAAGAAATTATTATCTTTGTTCCCCAAATGTCACATAATCAATGAGAGGAAAACTTGTTTCTGTGGGAAATATTACTGCTTTTAAAAGATTAACACTGATGAAAGAGAACAGCTAAACAACACCCTACCTATTCTAAATATTTTTTAACTTCCTGAGACAATGATTTTTGAACCTATACTAGGAATACATTTTTCTTATGCTTCTCAGCTGTACAAACTCAAAGAGGAGAGGAGAGGAGAGGAGATTGATTCATTGTATCAAAACATACTGTTTTACACTGACTTCAGTACTTGGAAAACCAATTAGTGTTAAAATAAAAAATGAAATTTTCTGAGAAGTGAGAGGTTTATGATCTTCATTGACTCCTGAGTGGTGCTTAAGGTGTCAGATTCAGTGTAAAGCTACAGATATTAGTTACTGTGCAGTAAGCTAGACTAGGGATTCATGGTGCATTAGTTACTCCATTGAAATTTCTGAAGTTTTCGGTTTGCAAATATTTACCCTACAGCAAATGTGAGGAGTAGGTTATCTTACTTACTTGCTTTGGACAGTAGCATGTCTATTTTGGAATAGATTTGCTAGTTTTGTCTGGTTGAGGTCACTCAAAAAGGTTGATCTAAAGAAATAAAATACATTTATTGTGGCTTTGTTAAATCATATTAAGCTTGAAGTATTCATTGAGAACTTAAAATATTCATTTAAACTTCAACTGAACTTAATTTAGTTTAGTTCACTTCTAAGATAAGACCACATTTAACGCTATATAGAAATAGTTTCACTTACCTAAAGTGAGACAAATATAGAATCATAGAATCATAAAATCATAGAATGGTTTGAGTTGGAAGGAACCTTAAAGATCATCTAGTTCTAACCCCTCTGCCATGGGCAGGGACAACTTCCAATAGACCAGGTTGCTCAAAGCCCCATCCAGCCTGGCCTTGAACACTTCCAGGGATGGGACATCCACAACTTCTCTGGGCAACCTGTTCCAGTGCCTCACCACCCTCATAGTGAAGAATTTCTTTCTTATACCTAATCTAAATCTACCCTCTTTCAGTTTAAAGCCATTACCCCTCATCTTATCACTACATGCCCTTGTAAAAAGTCCACCTCCAGCTTTCTTGTAGGCCCTCTTCAGGTACTGGAAGGCTGCCATAAAGTCTCCCCAGCGCCTTTTCTTCTCCAGGCTGAATAGCCCCAACTCTCTCAGCCTGTCTTCATAGGAGAGGTGCTCCAGCCCTCTGATCATCTTTGTGACCCTCCTCTGGACTTTCTCCAACAGGTCCATGTCCTTCTTATGTTGGGGACCCCAGAGGTGAATGCAGTACTCCAGGTGGAGTCTCACAAGAGCGGAGTAGAAGGGGAGAATCACCTCCCTTGACCTGCTGGTCACGCTTTGTTTGATGCAGCCCAGGACACGGTTGACTTTCTGGGCTGCAAGCACACATTGCTGGGTCATATTGAGCTTCTCATCGACCAACACCCTCAAGTCCTTCTTCTCAGGGCTGCTTTCAATCCATTCTCCACCCAGCCTGTATTTGTGCTTGGGACTGGCCCAACGCATATCAGATGAAGTGGCGACTCTGAGACAGAACACTTTACAACTAGATCATTTTGTCTCCAAGCAAGACTTACCTTTTAATTCTTACTTCATCTCAGAAACCTTTAAGGCTTCTCCTAAAGTAGGCTTACGTACACTGCACTAGGACATTTATTTGATTACCGAATAACTAGCGGCAGCCAATAATGCTAAATAAAAGCTAGCAGGACAATAAGCTCTATGTTTCTTCCATCTTTCAAAGGAATGACTGTACTGTAGAGGAGTCAAACTTACATTCACCAGCAACACAATCAATATTTGAAAATTTGCCAGTCTTTTAATATTAGATTTGCTCAGGGAAAAGCAGAAACATCCAAAGACTGCAGCAAAAATGTGTATAGTGTCCTCTAGCCTTTAAGAAGCGTGTTACCTACCTTAAGTCACCTGGTGACCAATTAACTGATGATAGAAACGTCTCATGACAAAATCCTCTTCATGAAACATTTTGAAACTATTTGCTTCTAGAACCTTTTTCTCTGCAAAATGTATAGGTTTAAATCTCACTGAAGCATAGAAAAATTTAAAGAATTACTTGGAAACACAGTTAAATTATATTGTGGAGTGTAGGCAATGAGACATTAGCAGAGATTATCAGTATTTCAATGTAAGCTGCTGTTATCCAGCACAAGAAGCTGCAGGGACAGAGCCCAAGTTTTGGAACATACACAGATATATGCATACACATGTGTAGAGACACACAGGTATAGATGCACATAGACGTGTATGCAGGCACACACACATGTGCCAACACGTGCACACATGTGCCTGGCCAAAAATGCACGGAGACTCACGCGTACACACGCACACACACAGATCCAGTCCAGGAAGGCAGCAGACTTTTTGGACCTACCACAGAAGAATCCTGAACAACATTCAGTTGGCCTAAAATCTCAGAACAGCAGAAAACTATGGTTCCTTTTGTGCCAAGAAATACGAAAACAAAATTACAGAATGAGACACTTGTTCTTCCCATTTCTATACTATTTCTAATGGCTGTCCCAAGGGATTTTTTTTAAGGATCTCCGTGTATGCATCAGCCTGCACGGTTCCTTCCTTTAGCATTCTTCCTTTTAGTATCCAAAAAAAAAATTATTTGCTTTGCCTTTGACTGTGGTTTCTCTTCTCAGCGGAAAATTGAATCTCATGCCAAACACACTGCCCAACACATAGAACAATAAATGTGAAGTGATGCTGCCAGGGGCAGTGATATGGAAGGGTTTAAGGAGGCCTTCTGCCGTGCTGCTGGGCCCATGAGCCCAGAGGTGCAGCAGAAATGGCAGAAATGGGGAAACTGTGGCAGAAATGGGGAAACTGTGGCAGGACACAGCAGGCACCGCAGGAGGAGTTTCGATGCTGGGGCAGACATCACTGCCCCTGCAATCAGCCCTGATCTTTCCTAGGGAAAAGGCAGAGCACTAGAGGGAAACAGCTCCTGGTTTTGACTTATTGCATTACCTTGACCTAGACTGTCCAGATTTCACAGAGACAGCAGACAAGATTAAATACTAGAGAAAATTAATAAAATCCCTAGTTTAATTGGCAGCTACTACGGATACTAAATAGATCCTCTTAAAGAATAGTGCTTCTGAATCACTAAGGTTCAAATATAATTGAAAATGTGTTTAAGAGAAACATTTTTTGCAAAGCCTATGAAACTGTGAGGATTAGGTTGAAGTATCCAACGTGATCAATATCTTGCAATCGCATTAAGGCCTCAGGCAACAGGGGCCCTCTTTCCTTCCCATTTCCCATTTTCTGTTTTCTGTTTCTAGGCACCATCATAGGCAATCAGACATGAACAGAAAATGAATTTGCTACAAGCTAGTAGCATTGTAAGTGGCTTTGATATAAGTGGAACAAGGGTCGGTAACTTCTAAGCTCCAATAGCCTGATAAGAATATTAAGTCCACCATTTATCCCCAATGAGTGCTTGATTAGCCATACAGTGCTCTGCTGACAGAGTTCACTAAAAATACATTATGCTAATAACACTTAAGTGCCAGCAACACTGGGAAAGCCCAAGTCTTAACACAAAGAATGAGTCATTATGGTATTTACCTGGTAGATACATTTATAGGCAAAAATATTACTTCCTAGTCCTGTTTGCAAAGATATGAGTAGAAACAGAGGTGATTCCTCAAAGCACATAAGGGTTAGAAAAAATAAAAAGAAATACCCCATGTTGGCACACTGGCATGTGGGAAATAAAGATGCTTAGTTTTTCAGAGCAGGCAGCTGTTAGTGGGGAAAACCCACTTATATGTATTTATCTTTGTCCAAACTACATCCTATGGCTATTCACTAGTGCCTCTTTCTGCCTGGTTTAACATTGAATGTGTTTCCTCCTTGCTCTGTACTCACACCGTAATTGGGGATTCCCACTGTGGTCCCACGGCTCCCACCTGTTCCCCAGCCCACTGCCATTGCCCTGCTACTTGTGCTCCTGTTAACACGGCATTTGCTCTTGTCTAAGGGAAGGACTGATAGGCTTTCTCTCTTTCTTAACATCAGCTACAGGTGTTACATACCCCAGCAACAACCCAAACCATACTTCAATGTATAGAAGCCAGTTGGGTGGAGAGGTTCATTGCTACTTCAAATTAACTCTGAATCTTACAGCTTCTTCCAAACACTGAACACCCTGGTCCTTTTCACAGTTCTCCTGTCCTCTACCATGGGTGCCAATGTGCAATTAGTAACCTTCCTAGCAGGGCTCTGGACTCCATACAGAACACAGACGCATTCTGCAGCCGACTGCCTGGCTGCCAGCTATTGCACAAGCAAATTAGTGTACAGTACTTGGCCATGACTCATAGCAAGGGCAAGCAATCATTTCACAGACATAAAACTGAGAGTTTTTCAAAAAAGGATCAAGCTTGAAAAAAAAAAGCACAATTAATCTGGCCATTAGAGCTGGTCAAACTTTTTTTTTTTTTCCCTCAAATCTTTTACTAGCCAAAAATGCTTTTTAAGCAGAGCCAAAATTAAGTCAAATTTGCCAAACAGTTTCAAAGAAGAAAGATAACATTTCAAAAGGCAATGGAATGTCCTTTCAATTTTAAAAAGATGTGATTTTTTATATATTTTAGAGGTGCCATAAAAATATTTTTAAGAGTTAATAAAAGTTAAAACCAAAAGATTTGCTTTAGAATATGTAAAACATTTTGGTGTACCTGAAACATATCTTTATTTTTAGTGCTTCATTTTGCCCAGAAAATGGAAGAACAAAAAATAACTTGGGACTCTATCAGTTTTAAGAAATGTTGACAGTAAGCCAAAATCCTCAGCTACTCACAGTCAACAATTACAAGCCACCAGACTGTTTAAATGCAAAGGTACAAAAGAGCTAAGTAATCTGATCTATTGTAGCTGCTTGTACATGAAACAGTAATGTGAGAAAGGTCTAGGCAATGGAGAAAAGCAAGCACTTCCATGCCACAATTTGTCTCATGCTAATGTTACTGCCTAAAATAGGTCAGATGAATCATGTCTTAAAAATGCCCATTTCTCTTCACTGACTAGAGGGGAAACACAGGTGAATAGGGCTGGTGTAGCCTCTACCTTATCAATGCCGACAGCGGGGTGAGATGAGTTTCTACATTTTAATAATTCACAAAAAAATTAAAATTTTGCTGTGAAAGACCCAAAACATGGGGCCAGAAACTGGAAGGACTGGCCAATGGAGAGGACATAAATTCTTGTTGGTGACTCTGGCATTCAACATTTGATGTCCTACTTATTCTCCTGTGTTTACCCTTTTTTCTTACCTTTTCTTCCATTTGACCCTCTGATCTTTCTTTTTTTTCACCCATCTTCTGTCTTTCTTTCTTCAAACCACACAGCTTGATAGCTGTTTTTTAGAAGCTACTGATGACAGTGTCCACCTGTTTCTGTCATCTGCTTGCTATCTTTCATCGCCATTGGAAAATGAAAGAGGACACCTTAAAAACCATGAGCACTTATGCATAGTAGGGTATGGGCATTCTCCCAAACTGGCAAACTCTACCTTGTCAGCAGGAAATGACATTAGATGTGGCTCCAAGCAAAGATTGCTTTGTTTTTTTCAGACTTTAACCCTGAAATGCCACCTTCATTACCCTCCATTTTTCAATGTATTTTCTGGACTCAGACCTCCCTTTGAAGTTTTGTTATGAAATCAAGTATTCCAGGAACCCTAACCTCAATTTTTTTGTCTCACCCTTCAAGGACCTTCTGTGAATTCCATATGCAATATTCCAAGTTTTACATTCATCTAGTTTTCTTGCAAGCAAGACAACAAAGTCCTCAGTGGGGCCTTATAAGATTTTCTAGTTTGTCCAAATCTGGCCAATGGTTTCACTGTTGACTTTCATGTTAACAGGACAGTGAGAAAATTTGAAAAATATAATTCTATACCTAAGCAGAAAAGTGTTGTGTGTAGTTATTAACAATACTTCAGCATGCATTCTTCATTATATATACATATGTATATGTACACACACACATATATATACAAACATTGCATCCATCTCTTAAATTTCATTTCATTTTTAGCTAGAGCTTTCTGATGATGCCTACTATACCCTACAAAATTACAGTAAGGATCACAACAAAAATTAAAGGCCATCCGTATTACTCCTTGCTGTAAAAATCACGTATTTGACTACACCTCTGAGGAAACAGAGCAATGCCTCTATCAGCCCACTCCATAAAAGCAGTTTACAGGCACCAGACAACTAAACAGAAAATATAATTCCAAAGGAACCCACCAAACTCCTGGATGACTGAACTGCTGATCACTTTGTCTGGCTGTACAGAAAGCTAAAGCAAGCTGAAAGTTTTCAATTTATAGTTAATAGTGTACTTAAGCAGCAGAAAATTATATACTTACTGTTCCACTCCAGCTGTGTGTGATATATGAAGCACAATGAACCCCAGTAAAAAAAGAAATGAAACCAGGTGGTAAATAATCAAACTATACTCTTCATTAGCCTTGGTATTTATTCTACCATTTTGCAAGCAATAAGAAGCGACATGCAATGTTAGTGTCTTTTCTTTCCTACTGTCCTTTATTTTTTGCCATTTATATTATCAATATTTCCCTTTTACATTTTCCTTATTGTCCCTTTTTCCTCCCCCTTCTGGGATTCCAATATTGTTATTGACCAAATTTACTATCAGGTTTAAACATTCTTTGGCTTATAAAGTTAATTATCCATCACCATAAACATGTCAATGTAAGTTCTCCAGGTAGTCATATGAAAGTCTATCCTGTTATCACCCTCTCTTTCCTGATAAATTCTCAGTTAATTCCAAGAATATAGGACAGGGCAGAAATTTTTCCTGAACACTTATGAACCTGATTTTTGACAGTGGAAAGATACACTGAGATACATGCGAACTACATTTGAGGTAGAATAGTTATGATCAGCTAAAATCCTGCCACAGATTTCTAAGAATTTCATCAAGGTCAGTGTGCAGAGACTTCAGTAGATACTGAACATGAAGCAAATTAAAAACACTGCAGAATGAGGTTTTATGAAAACAAACAATCATTCTACCTTCAGCTAAACATGTAAAATTGCTTTTATGGAAATGGGGGACTTTGGCCCTTTTTTCCGATTATTTAAAATCTCTCATCATCTGTCTTTTTCGTAGTTTTGTGCTGTGCTCTTGGCAATAATAGTGAGCATGTTAGACGCAGAAACAGTAATTAGTATCTGCTCATACAAATGTTCTGGGCTGTTTTTTCTCATTACTCAAACTCCATACACAAGACATGTTTAGAAGCATAAATTGTTTTCCTACTGCGCTTCTAATTAACACTTCCATTAAGACCCAGGCAGAGAGCATGGAACATACTGAAAGAAACTGCTGTTTACAGAAACGGTGATAAAATGTATACAAATATGTCCTGCAAAGTGCAATCAAGCCAGCTTGTGTGACATGTGGATGTGTTTCTCTGTGTATGTAGGCACAAACAGATGTGGTACACTCACATGCAAGACTAATTTGTTCATTAACATTAAAAAAACTAGATGAATAACAGTCCATTAATTTTTATAATTACTTCTTGCATGCCCATATCACTGCTCAATTTAGTTTCTGAAGCCCTTGGTAGCTTCAGATTGGCTCCTTGGCATGATCATACTGGATACTTCAGTTACGTTCCACTGGTTTTTCTTTACTAGATTGGATTTACTTGGATTTTTATATTTATACACTTTCTAATGGCCTCCACCCCTCTTCTTATTCTATGTGAAATTTGAATTAACCCTAATTAAGATGAATAGTAACAGTTTAGCTTTTTTTTTTTTTTTTCCATCTTGAAAGGCAGAATGAATTGATCAAATGGCTTGCTAAGCATCATAAATAGTTCTGGATTTCTAGAAGAGTTGATTTATGCCTTTGAATAAAAACATGCGTAACCTTTTCGATTTTGCATATATTCAATACAAAACCAAGTGAGAAAATCCTCCAAGCAGCTGTAACTGAATTTCACTTCCAGAAATCCCACTGTGAGACTCAGGAGAGTCAATCCACTAGGAAAGAGATTAAACAAATAGTCTTGTGACCTAAAGTGCAATAAGCTTTGCACCGTGAGAGTAAGTTTGAAAGTCTGACAATTAACTGTAACTCAGGGTTGGTGATGGGGGATATTGTTGTCTTTGTTTCTAATTACATTTTATTGAACAACTAAGTGATAAGCATCAGAAGACAAGATTGTCTTGGATCATCAAAGGGGGGGGGAGAGTTCATTTGTTCTGTGAATTCAGGCAAACTAAAAGAGCTTTTCCTGTGTTTACCTGAGTAATTAATGAAAGACCAAATTGCTTTTGAGCCAGCAGGCTGCAGTTAATTGGAGTTATGTGCATTCAGTGAACTTAGTGATTTGGAGTAAAAAGGATTTACAGTGTAAGTGACAACCCTTTTCAGTGAAATATCGCAGCAAAGGCTGAATATTAGAAGACAGCTTCCAGATGATGTAATTTATGTAGAGAGCTTTCTCTTTTGGTTAAAGTTTGAAAGTGGAAAAAGTACTGGGTTAACTGAGCAAAATGTTTGGGAAAAGTTTAGTTAAATAACAAGTTTAAAAAGTGGGATTAAGACATTCAGCCTATTGCTATTGTTTTTTAACTGGTAAGATCAGTAAATTCAGAGAAGTTTGCCAGTCTAGCCTAAGGAAAATTATGTTTGCAGGGACAGACATGTCCTAATTTCTGAAATTATTACTGTGCCTATTTTTCTAATATATCTCATTAACTGGAGACATATTGTGATGCTCTTGGTCAGGTGTAGTAGCATCTAATAATCTACTGTTGTTATCAAATACTAGTTAAGACAAATTGCTTTAAAATGTACTACTCAAAATGCCAAGAATTATCAGCATTTGTAATCTGTCGGTTATTTACTTTATTTTCCAGACCTGCCTGAATGTGTTCATCAAAGTGTTCTTAGAGCTATGGTGGTACTGGGGATCAAAAAATGACAATGGACAAGCCTGCTGGGCTAATGGACAAACAGAAAAAATGTCCCCCTTCTTCCTGATGAATGCTATTAAGTTAAACAGGCAATGTTCCTCTTGCCTCTTTGCTTGCTTTAGTAAACCTAGAGTTATTTTCTCATCTTTCTCTTAATTGAAGAATTTTTCACAAGAATAAATTTAAAATAAAGATGAGGAAGCGTTCTTCCTCCCTTCCTGAAGAAACTAACTTTTAGGTACATACACTCTTTCTTGGATCTAGTTCTCAGCAAATAACAATGAGCTGATCAGACCTCAATCTCAGTACACCTTATGAATTTGTGCACTAAATATTTATCTTATTAGTCTGGAGGATCTGCCAAATTCAGCTTTTTCTCCTTCACTCCCTTTTTCTCCACTAAGGTTCAAAACAACCAGAGCTCTTTCACTAAACGATTGCATTATACATTGTTGTAGGGTAAATGAATTCTCAGTCACTCCATCTTCTCTCCAATCTGTGCCCAAAAATCCTGTATCCAGATTTCTTGGAGTTTATGATACTTTTGACTGGTGGATATTTCCATATATTTTTAATAATAAAAAATGTGAAATTTCACTGTTGGTTCAATTTCACATGACTTTAAATGGACTTGTTTGCTTTATATTATATTTTTCTGAAATAAGAGAAGATAAAAGATATTCAGTCATTGTTCTATTCTTTTAAAAATCATAATTTTACTCAGTCTTCCAGAAATGATTTTTATAGACAGTCTCAGAATTCTTTGTTCAAAGTCAATAATTGTACTTCTCCCTCCCTATCTCCCTTCCTTCTTCGTCTTTCTTGTCCTTTTCCAGTAAAAATACTGATGAGCTGTACTGGTATTTCCACATGCTTTCAAGCACAAAGTGTAATCAAAGTAGTATGTAAAATCTCATTGTCATCACTAGGTCCTGAATGCCTTTACCCTGAGCCCTACTACTGAAATGTCTGCAACACTTTGTGGGAGGTCGTAAGATATTTTGACAGTTTTATTTTTATCCTATCTGTTGGGACTAAAATTGTGCAGTGCATTAGAAAACTTCTTTCAGCCTCAACTGCTGTGGGTGTCTGCAGAGGCTGCAGTATAATGTGTGTTTAAGTTGTTATGGGCTAGATTCCCAGTGGCTTCCTTTCTAATTTGATAAACCTAGAGATCCATTACATTTTAATATGCGGTTCATGAGTTAATTGAAAAAGCTGGCTCAAATTAGTAATAAGGCACAAATTTCCACACTGGACTTTAATAATTTCAGATGACTGGATATTTACAAAGAACCAGAGCTCTATAGGTTTCGCAAGGTGTGCTGTATTTGAGAAATAGCATAGGGCCATAGGGTTCCATTTTTTTTAAACAGAGTTCTCCATTGAAATCAATGAGGAACTGTACCAAAAAACTGGACCTCTATTTTTTGTTTAATTCAGGGCAAATTCTGCCACACTTGCTCCCATTGAGTATGACCTTGTATTGTGAATAATGATAATGAAATCCTGGGACTCCATAAGAAGAGTTTCTCAGTGTGCATAAAGTCAGCGGAACCTGGTCTTCCCACCCTCCCGGTATAAAATGCTACAGAACAGGAGAATGATACTGAATTCTTTTTCATTGGAGTTAGCTGTTATTTTATACTTAAACCATCTAAATATCATATAGCCAATGGTCATTTAATGGAGCTTCATGCGCCACAAGCAAACAAGCTATAGAAATATATGTATTTGTGTATGTATCTATAAACACACAAATATCTGTATATGTGTTCTCACTGTCTGTTATTTGAATTGTCAAATTCCATATTTCTTTCTTTCACTTCCAAAGCTGTTGAATACAACCATGTGAGGCCAAAAGACTCAAGGCAATGACATTATTAAGTGGAAAGTAATTATCTAGTGATGACTGACATTCAGTAGCAGACATTTTGATAAATATAAATAATGTTATTTTCTGTTTATGTAAGAATAACAGCTTTCTTTCAGAGAGATGGGCAATTTTCAAGGAAAGTACTGGTTTACTGCATAGTCAGTGGCTCTTCTACAGCCTTAGCAACATCTTTCATAGTTTAATTTTCCTTCCATGCTTGATGGCTGTTTTCATTACTTATTAGGATAGTGTCATAAAGTCACTGGTTATTCATTGCACAATTCCATAAATTACATTAAATCACTGAACATATTCTTAACAAAAGAAAAGGAAACATGCAGGCTTCTAAGTAATGCCATGTATTTCCAATGGAGCTCAGAAGACTTAACTAAATGCAATAAAAAAATCAGGGCAGAGAAAAAGAAATACATTCTAAACTGATTTCTTTTTGTTGCACTCATTTGTACTTACTTTATAGGAAGATCTAGTGAAAAAATTTTCTGGGAATAACATCTTTGGTAACCGTGAGCAAGGATACTCATTGGAACACTTTCCCCATTTCCTAGTTCAGAAAAGCTACATACTGTATTGAACAATTATATTTCTTGAATTTGACACCATTTTAGAAACCCAAATATTCACATCAGAATTCTAACAGTATGGTCTTGTAGACAGAGAAATGTTTTACACTTATAACTGGGTTGATACTTAGTTTTATCAGCAATACTATTCCTCTGAGGCGAAAGGGATTAATGCTGTTAGTATGATGCATTTTCATAGGACTGTAGCTGTGTCACTACTTTTACCAGTATGATTATATCGGTAGTATTGTGTACAATATTATTATTTACAAAGCAGGTTCACAAATGAAGTTTGTTAAATCAAGGAATTCAGAAAAAGTAGTAGAAACACTGTGAATATTGATTATTTAAGCAAGTCTGAAGAGCCAGATTTACTCTGAACAGCCACATGGTTTTTGCAAGTCACAGTGTTCTCACAAACTACATGCAAAGAAAAGAGATTCAACTGAATAATTAAATCTCACAGGGTTTTTATATAGAACTAATATTTGGTATTATTAATCCTGTGTATATATTATTACCCAGCATAACACTTGTGCAGAATTTATTGAATGTGTTTCTGAGTTCATGCAAGAAAATACATACACAAAGCAGTTTTGCAGTTTTCATGATCCAAAATTAATATTAAATGCAATGTGTTTGACTCCCAGGCTTCCATGGACAAGAGACTTCAAATATTTCCTCACCTGAAACTATCATGATCTGTGGAATCAGCTGACAAAGTAAATTGTAACTTATGGAAATACTTCGTTTGTAATGATTTGTAATCATTATATTCTTCTCTCTGGTTTTGCATGGAAAGATACTTCCCATGCCACATATTGAAGGTATCTAGACAGGCCAGCAGAGATAAATTCAAAGAAGCGGAAACAGTATAATTCATAGTGTGATCTGTAGGACCAAAATCCCAATCCTGACATCCTAGGACACTAAAAACACAGACCAACTGGTCCAATTGGCAACTGGGCTCACCACTAGCGTATCCCAAAGGGGAAAATAAGACTGCTAACATTTAGCTAAAATAGATAAAGAAATTCAATTAAAAATTGAAACATTCAGTGAATTGCAAGCCCATTCCTTGCCTTCAAAATGGAGGTGTTCTTTTAGGAAAGATATCAGCATAATTCTGCTGCGTAACACAGGAATTAGGCTCTGGAAAGACAGCCTGGTATTACAAGCTTCCTTGCACAGAGGGTAAGGGATAGATGGACTGGGTAATGCCTCCAGCCCTGTGTGTTTCACCCTCCAGTCAACTACAAACATCCATACATACCTGGCTACTTAAACTGGTCTGGCACAGAGAACAGAAGATGGGATCCTCTGGGAAGGAGAGGACAGGAGAGGAGAGAGGAAGCAAGGAAGCAACATATGGATGATTAATTCCAGGCGCAAAATCTAGCTAGCAGGCTCATTTTCTTATATGGCTTGTGTAGGGCTGTGTAGATAATTCAGATATCATAATGCCAAGTCACATAATAAATAAAAACCTAATTATACTCATCACCTCGTATTTTAGCCAATGCAATATTTGGACTCATTCCATCCTATGGGATCATTTTCATGTAAAACAAGCCAGAAAGTTTAGCAAAGGAGAAATTGTTCCTAGGATAAGAGATATGCAGAGCCCCAGATACGTGCCAAGCCCAGAGTTCCTTTAAAGGCATAATGATATGAGAAGTTACTCTTAATGTGATTTGGGGATAAATTATATTTGTTGCTGCCTGATTTGTAGTGTAGAAAGAAACAAGAGACACAAGGGGTTTCTCTCACACACACCTACAGATCCCAGCACACAATTTTGCTGCATACTTCCACAGCAAGCAAATGATGTTTCATAAATTATACCTAGAAAAGGAAACACATAAAAAAGACCTTTTCAGTGCACCAAACAGTACAGGTGCAAACTGTCCTGTGTATTTTCTGTACATTGGAAAAAAGCACCAAAAAAAAAAAAAAGTAAACAGGAAATATAGCTGTTCATTGCATAAACAAGCTGCTGGTAGCATTAGGCTTGATCCACAAGAACTGCATTGCACTGGACAACTTGTAATCAACCTGCTACCTGATGGAATTTGCAACCACATATTAGGCATGAAGGATCTCTTCCCACCATGAGAAAACTCACCGAGGACAGAGGACAGAGTGCCCAGGAGTCACCAGGTGTGAGGGGCCAACCTAATCCAGTCACCTGAAATATCCTGAAGCATCCTTTTGAAGCTGTTTCCCTTGTCCTCCAAATCTTGAAATATTCAGGGGAAGAAGAAACAGACAATGCAAGAATGACAACTAACATACTGGTAGCACTGTTGTCAGGGTAGGATTCAAGTCTCTGCTCCACCAAAGATAATTAAGTTTTTTATAAAAAGAACAAAGGATTAAGCAAGACAGATCGCAAGAGCCCTGAATCAGAATATGCTGCAATATGGTGATCAGCAAACTCCATCCAGTGTAGAAAATGTGCTCAGGTAACTGCAATATCATTTTACAGATGAGTTCTATAATCTACTGAACTACTGGATAAAAAGAAGAGACCACACTCTCCCCAGCTGTGCTTTCTGCAGATTTGGAATTGGTTTGACACCGCTTTCTGGGTCAATTCCTCAAGTGGCCTACACAAAGAAATACCTACATTTCCAACTCTTGAGCTAGAAAGGGATCAATACTGCCCTCTGTTTTCCTTTATATTTGCAAGAATATGTCACCATATTCTCCCAACAACAAAAGCTGTTTCTAAATCCTTCACATTAAGGACATCCAATTTTTATTTTAAATTTTTGCCCATGTAAATGAGTTTCCTGAAATCTAATGGAGTGTAAAGGAAGAAGTTGTTCCTTCTCAGAAGGAAATTCTCAAATCCTTTTTAATGTGTTGTTATAGTACTCTATATACAAAGTTGTAACAAACCAAATATTTAAAACCATTAAAATTTCAAACGTTACAGAATTTTTAAAATTAAATCAGTACATTAGACGAAGGCTGTAAGGAGGAGAAAGCAGCCTGAAGCCTAAAGCTAGGAATCTACTAATTAAGATATGCAATAAAAATGTTAATCAAGTAAACTTAGGGAGGGTGGGGGAAAGCGATTACATAATCCTCTTGGCACCGTACAATGTCTCAGTGCTCTCACACAGGAAAGTGATGAGTAGGTAAACAAGGAAAAGAGAAGAAGAAAAAAAAAGTCCTTTGATTGTGGGCCAAAGAAGAAACTGTTCCAAATGGCTTCTCTAACCAACATTAATAGTTCAAGTAGAAAACATTCAGATCTAAGAGCTCTCTCTAGTGTGCCAGCCTGGGGATAGCTCACAGAAACTAACCAAGCAGCCCGAGAAACTGGAGTATTTAAGATGAATCTTGTTAAGAACGGTCATAGCAATGTCTTTTGTTATTCTATTCCTTTATAACTCTACTCCACCAGTGCAAAACTATAAGTAAACAGGATATTTGGTTCTGTGCTGTGTATTATAGATGTTTCACTGCTAACCAACAAGTAGGTACTTCATTCATAGTTGCATGGATCCTTAAAGCGAGAGCTTTGGGATTACGCTTGTTTGTAGCCTTGCTGTCCAGTAAGTACGGTGGTGTTTGTAACAGGCTTTGTGCTAAGCTAATAACACAGAACTCAACACCCGTCAGGCTCTGTCTGGACTGGTTTTGGCCTAGCTGGAGCCATATTTAGTCTTCCTTAGCTGTAACAACAATTATCTAATAATCTGGTGACCATTACCTACTTTGTTTTAGCTTGTGAACAACTGTATGGAGTAATAGCAAGCAGTTATTCAGTGCAGAATGAACTATTTATGACTCTAGAATAAAATGAAGACTAGAGGAGTACTGGCCTGGGGTGATAGCAGGGGTGTTGAAACTATGGGCACAGGATGACACCAGGAGCCCCAGGGCTATAAACATGTCACCAATGGTCAGTTAATGGTCATTAAAGGAATGCAACCATGTGAGCAGGGTAAAGATAGTTTTAAGGATAACAAGGAGAACAATGAACACATATCTAACATAAGTTAAATGTACTATACACAGTAATGTGGAAACATGAACCAATGAAGAAGCAGCAGGTCATAGATCGTATTATAAAACATATAACATTACTCCAGACAGACCCAAAAGTGAGGAGGAAGGAAATACGTACGTCGACATCGCAGTTCTCCCAAAAAAGGACTATGATGTGGACGACTGGCTGTAACCTTTCTCCCCCACCCTGAATCAAAGCCTAACCTTAGGACCCAGAAACACAGTGGAAGGTTGACAGTAATACCAGAGAAACACAGAGATACTAGACTGTTTTTGTATACTCAACTGTATGTCATTTGAATCATAAGTGTTAATACAATTGTAAGCGGACTAATGGTTATACTTTGATCAATCTGTTAAGACTTAAATGAGAATAACAATAAAATCCCTGTTGGTGTATGATATGTACTTATTTTTCCTGTAACAAGATTCTGAGTGTAGCAAATAGGTAGGAATAAATGCAATTTACTCTGTAACCTGGATCAACAAACTGGCAACACTTGCAGGATGCACGATACCCCAGTACATTTCTCTGGTGCTTCAAAAATCTCTACCAAGTTGTTGAGTCATTTTAGGAGATAATAACAATATAAAGTCCATACATACAGAGAAAGCATCTTCTCAAATTACCCAAGAATCCTGTGGTCTGAAAGTAGGATAATAATGAAAATGAAAATTGAGGATTGTCACAGTTTCATAATAGATGTGAAATTGCTATCATTGGCATCTGCAGCTCAAAGCATGGTGCTGAACTGAGGACTGTTTAGAACACAAACACACAAATTCTGTCTGTCACGAATTCATGAACCCGAACCACAGATCGGGATTCACCCTTCTAGGCAGTATGCTAGGACTTTGGTTTTATTTAGGATGGCTCAGCTCTTTGCTCAGGCAGATGGTAGGGCTTTTCTGTTTTTTTTCCCCTCTTGGAGGAATTCCTTTTTTAACACAAAAAAGATTGGTGCTTAACACCCAAACCAATGATAGTGATTTTAGTTTTTCAGTACTATTAAGATTTTAAATGCTTACCAAATATTACAAGCATACATTTTAGAGCACTTATTTTTTAATATAATTTACTTTTTCATTAGAAAGCAAAACAGTTAATCACAGCAATAGGATAATTTCTGGCAAAAATAAACTCATTGGCACTAATTTTGATAAAGTTTTCTTGTTACTATACTAACAGTATAGCTTTAAATTTCCTGACCTGATTTTTTTTTCGTTGTATTTATACTGAATTATTTTGTCCAATACAAAGAATATTATGAATTAGACTTAAAAAATATTATTCAGGTTAGATGTAAGTCACCCTGTAAAGCTCAAACTCTCTATTTATTTATTACCTGGCTAAAGGTGCCTGCTGTTTTAGGATTCTATATATTGATTTCAGAGAGATTGACTTTATGAATTGTCTTAACACATCTCTCAATTCTCTTACTTACTTTCCAAAACAGTAATAACGATTTGAAATATGCAATTTTGATTGCAATGGTAATACTTCTGTAGCTAATAAAAATAATTATTAGCATGTGACCTCTTGCCTGGAAAACATCCAGCGTATGTGCAATTTAACTTCACACAACAAATTTGTGGGGGACCTAGATATTTTTTTTTTTTTTTACTATGAAAAGATTCATTTTTATATGAAAATATTCATTTTGGTAAGGTGTGACAATGCAGTATCAGAATAATGAAGAAAGAATTATATGAATTGAACATGAATGTATAATACCTATATGGAGATCACTTCTCAGTATTTTTTTTTAAATAAACATATTTTAAAGAAAAATATTTAAAGAGGGAAAAGAAAAAAAATTAAATTTACATATTACATATATTGTAAAAAAGCAAGAAAATTATGATTTTTGTATCCAAGCCAGTCACATATGTGTCTCTTCTACTAACATAAAAAAGGATGTGTCATAAAAGCTATGAAAGTAGGAAAATAAAATAAATTATAATAATATTTTGCACTTTTCTCCCTAGATATCAAAATTAGCTATAATTATTGCCATTTTGCAAAGAAGGTAGCTTAGGAACAGAAGAGTTATCTGAATTATCTGGGTACAGGCTGATCTGGCTATTAACGCCCGTTCACCTAAATCACCTTGGTGCATGAAAACAGTTCAGAAAGTACATCTGAGCCATTGTACAATCGTAGTTTTAATTTTAGTATCTTGGCTGTGTTTTCAACAGCAATATATAAAGTTTTCTGTGTACAGGTGGTTTTTCATGTAGTCTTCAAGTAGACATGGATTTCGGCACGATGCAGGTATTTCCAAAGGTAAGATACAACCCCAGTAGCATGCAGGTTGGGAACAAATCATGTATATCAAGGACAAGTCTGGAGAATTAGGCTATAAATACACAGAAACAATGACAAACCTCTAACCCTTAACTGTGTACTACTACAGCCCAATACAATAATTTACTATGTCAATAAAACTGGTTGGAATATCAGCAAAAAATGGTTGTAAAAAGGAAAAAATTCTCTTCCTAGAATATCAGTGACAAAGGAAAGGTTAAACTGCAATGAACATGCCTTTTTTCCTTTGCAATCTGGAGTTTTAAAGAAAAAATGAAATTTACTCCACTCGATAGTCAGTGATGTATATAATTAAACAGAAAGGTTTTGGAGGATGTGATTTTATGGTTACCATAGCAACTAGCACCTAGATGGTCCATATTCCTGTGCTCTTCTACCATAAAAAAAAAAAAAATCTGGTTATGACCCACTTGAAAACAAATAGGTTTGTACTGCTCAAACTCCCATTCTTCTCTGCAAGCATCTATTATCACTCAGAATCAGACTGCTGGGGTAATCCTACTCTGGAAATATTCCAGTGGTTTTACCAAACAGCAATATGCATCTTCCATGGCTTGACCTATAGCATAGCAATGGAAATCCTGTGCACAGTCATATGCAGCTCTCTTTGGCCATGTGCGGCTCTAATTCTATATATGGGGAGAGGAAAGGAAGGTTTTAAATGGCTGTTGCATTTCATAGCCTAAGCTACTTATGTTTAGAAAAGTTTAGATTTTTTTACCACAGTCGCTCAACTACTCTCATCCCATCCCTTTAAGAACAATAAACTTTTGAAACCTTATTCATTGTAAGCAGAAGTTGAAAGTTTTTCCCCAAGCTCACCTTACTGTTCTAGCGTGAACTGAAGATGAACTAAAGCAGAAGTGCTGAATTGCTTATTGCCAGAGAGAATTTTCCTGTGTTCATGTTGCTAAGAAAATCTCCTCACCTCTCTTGTATTGTGCCTGAGAACTTAAGAGAAAGAGACAGCAGAAATGTGACAAAGGGTACAAAGTTATTATCTATTGTAAAAACATACAGTACTTGTGGACACTACTTAAATTATTTGTTCTGAATTTAGAAGACCTCTAATTGCAAATCTTTCTCATATGAATTTTTCAAAGGATGCAATAACATTCAAGCATGAGAACAAAAATTCAGCCCAACAAAGTAAATTACCATTTTATTAAGTTTACCATCTCTTTCCTCAGAGGCCTCACAAGCATTACTCTTAATTTTAAATGTAATCCTTGACTCGCCAGGAGCTTGCTTCTACTGTATGCACATATGAAAGGCAGAATTAATATTAACATTAATGCTAAAAAGGCAGGAAGATGTTCTTTTTTGTTTTCTACTGAAATGTCTAGTTATCATTCCAGGCAAATTTGAAAGCAATTTCTTAAAATATCTCTCTCTCTCTCTCTTTTTTTTTTTTTTTTTAAATAAGCATTTGTTTCTGTAATATCAGAGGTGGAAAAATAAAGCAAAACAAATAACATAGAACACCTCTTTATCACATATTGGTTTTAGGTCTTCTGACAATTGACTATACAACACATCCAAATGTAATATATTTATTTATTAACTAAATATTTCTTATTAGAATGACAGCTTCCCTTTTTACATTCCTTCACTCTTTTCCCTATGGGCCTTCCAATCCTTACTTCTAGACATCTTAACTTTAAATCATATTCATTTCCATTCTGTGATCAGAATATAAATACCCTGTACTGCCAGACAGGCATATAAGAAACTACCTTTTCCTCCTCAGTCAGTCAATCCTTTTAGAATAACAGCGGAAAACTTGTTTTAGTTTTAGAAATAGGACTAGGGAGAGGTTTTACACAGGCAGTATTCTGCAAGTTTCTCTATAAGCCTTCATGCACTCCAAGTCTTCACTGTACCTGCCAATACATATGCAGGAGACAGATGTTCGTCCTTCCACTTTGTTAACTACCTTGTCACAATACATCACCATTTATGTATTACTTCATGGAGGTTTGGTTTACACAATTTAGTCTGCATTTCCACCTGTGCTTGAGTAGGACTGGAGAAGTACCTGTTAAAGCTACATTTATATAGCTGTGTTTAACTATTACATGTAATATTCATATTACATAGCAAATATTTTAAGTCTGTTCTGTGCTCACTTCAGGTAACAAGTTTGCAGTTCCAAAATGGAGATCACTGGGCTGCCTGCAGAGGTTCGGCAATGTTTGCACTGTATTTTCACTTGGGTAGCCAACCTGAGATGGGTCAGCTCTAAGTGTGGGAAGACAACCAAGCATCTAGCCCAACTATGCAGGTTTTTGCTCTCACTCAGGTACAGCCAGCAAGAACAGACACGTTGTACCATGCATAAGCTCATCCATGAATTTAAGTGAGACCACTGAATCATTTCACCTCTTTTTGAAAAGAATCATCATATGTGAAAAACTTATGATCGGTGTGGCATTCAATCCAGACAGCTAGCAGAGACAGACCTGTATAAAATACATAGAGGCAGACTATTGACACCTAATAACGCGCGTGGTGACCTTGAGCACCCCACTGACATTGGTGGTCAGGGTGACGTGTGAGCGCACCACCCATGTGCTGGTATCAGGTATCAATTCACCAGTCTGAGACCAAAAAGCTAACGTTGTTTACCTGCTTTGTAGAACTCCTAAGGGGGGTTGAACCCTTCAGTCTCTCCATAATATATATATTAACACTTTCCACTGTGCCAAATAAAAATGCAAAATGAACAATTCACAAGGTTAATAAACCAAGGTAGATTTTCTGATACAGTCTATTATTTGTCTTAGGTAAACTGCCTCATACATTTGACATATGTCCAGCACTATGGAAACATATGAATCATGCTGCCGCCTCCTGACTTACACTGCTATGACTGAGAGTGGAATTGGAATTATGTGAGGGGGGTTTAAGATGCTTCACCTTCAGTAAAACATACCCTGCCCTTTTTCTTCTCAACACCAAACACAACTGCAAATACGAGGCTATTCAGTGCATGGAGTCATAAAACACAGGCATAATTCAGAAGAAATAATGAAGAAATGCCAGAATTTCTGAAGCACATCAGCACTCCCTAAAATATTATTACTGTAACCCTGTGCACTGTCAGACTCCAACCAAAATAAGTAAGGGGAAGTTGGAAGGGCTGATGTTCACATACCATCAGTCCGAAGTTATTAGCACAATTGTTTCTGTAATTGCAGCTCACTGGGAATGTTCAGTGTTCAATGGTCCTCGAAAATCAGACTTCCAGTTGGCTGATGATGGGTTTTGTTAGATGCACATACTGAGCTGGGAAATGCAGCCACACATGTCAGGATCAGAGCATTCTCAGCACTGTCACAGGTTTTGCGGTGAAGAGGGTCTTAACAGGATCTAAGCTATTTTTCTTCATACACGCATATGTCTCTCTTGCTGAATTAATAACACATATATAAGAGTCTAAGTTACTGAAACTCAGTAGCTGTTTTAAACCCCGGCGAGCAAAATGTTACAGTGACAATAGGAAATGCATTTCCTAAGAAGGGTCTTAAGGAACTTAAAATTAACCATTTACATACCATTACCTTTGATCCTTTGATGAAATAGTTAAGTCTAACTGAGATGTCACAGATGTTACAAAACTGGGGTTATCAAAAGAACTTTGCAGATACCTTTTTTTTTTTCATTAGCAGCATATACAAATCATCCCTCAAGTTAAATGAGTTACCGTCAGGCTTTATCAGCAAGATAGGTGACAGCCTCACAGCTGGGGTAGCAGAGAAACACTAGGGCATTTTCTCCTACCGTGGACATCAGATGACAAGAGTACGCTCCTGCGTGGGGAGTGGGGGAGACAGGAAGAGGCAGTGGCTTGGGACTGTAAAGGTGCAGGAGTACATACCCCTGGCCAGGACAACAGGTTGTCTCCGCATTTGATGAATGGAGAAATCTCAGCAGGACTAAAGGAAAAAGTAGTGAACTGGTCCAAAGCTCTTCAAGGTTCTTCTGTATCCTGCACCCCCTTCTAAATCCACACCTGAAGATACAATAATGACAAAACAGGGTGATAATTAAAGACTATTTTACAGAGGCTTTTATTCTGCAGCAACATAAAGTATTACAGTCAATAACTCTGCTGCCTCAGGAAATATTGTGCTGGGTAAAATCATATCCCTCGGGGGAGCAGAACTGTGCTCAAACACTTGATCTTACTTTATAGATGAGACTGTTCTCTGATGGTAAAGAAAATTACAGTCCGTGTGTAGGTGCTATATGAATTTCAGTCTGGGACTGAGGAGCTGTGCTGTTCCTGGTCAGCAGCCTGTTAGAGGTAGCCTAGATCTCTGTGGGTTCACAGCCCAGTCTATAGCTTCTGCCCATTTGACTTGGTCATAGTACTCTGGACTATCAGCTCTGCAGGGTGAGGAAGCTGATTCAGCCTCCTTGTCAGATGGAGCAGTGGCAGCCAAAGAGGACTAAACCTCCAGGCTGAGAACGAGAGACACAGCTGTGCCAGAGCTGCAATCTGTGAACACACTCAGGGAGAGAGAGGCAACCCCAACACATGCACATGTAGGAAGGCATAGAAACCTGTGAAAGATGGGTACAAAAACCTCCCCAACAAAAGAGTTGCAAATAGGCCTTGAAATGCACTTTGTGTGGATAGTGCTGCCATAGCCGTTATTCTTCCCAAAACACGTCACACCTGTGTTTTACAGAGATGTGCCAGAGGAATGGACTGCTCAAAGTGGCCAGGCTCACAGGTGTTCCCTAAACAGCCTCTCCTGTTGCCACTGCAGGGGGACCAGCTACTATGGCAGATGAACCGTTGCTCACACCAGGGAGGGCACTTGTTTTCTTATCCCATCAGTTAAATTCTTGAACAGCAGTACAAAGCCACACTAAAGAAACCAGTAAATAAAATCCATTACTGACTGGTATGTGAAGTTTAACCAAGACAACTTTACAAAGAAATAAACCGTGCAATCAAACTGTATCTTTCACCATCTCCTACACACTGCCTAGGTAATCTGCATATTTAAACAAAGCTTCCTAGTATTCATGCCTGAAAGTGCCTACCGAGGAAAACTGAAGCCAGATGGTTAGATGTCAAAGTGACTAAAAATTGCTTTTAAAAAGGTAGGCTTCCAATAATTAATAGTCCAGATCTTCAGATAATGTAAATCACTGAAGTGAATTGCACAGTTCTGATTTACGCTGCCACATAATCTAGTTGTGTGTGTTCAACCCTTATTCTGAAAAACATTTAGCACAGATTGCTTGGATAACTCATTTTCGAGGTGGGGAGGGGGGAACCAAACATGCGTTTGCTAAAAGCCTTTAAGGATATGACATATTCTAAAGCACTCTAAAACATAACTATGTGCTAATTAAAACTTCATACTTTTAAATAATAAAGCAGGAAAGAGAGACAACTCCAGCTGGAATAAACATCCCACTACAACGTACAGACAAGGCAGAGTTTCCAAAGGCACAAATAGCAGTGAGGCACCTCCCATCGAGAGCTGGTGATGACAAGTCAGGTCAGACAATTCTATACTCAGTATCCTAATGGAAAGATGTCAAAAAGCTTCTGAAAACAAAATGGCTGTCACTATTTTTTGCTGATCAAAGAAAATTTAGCAGTTTAAGTTTCAGCATAATTCTTAGCACTCATAGAGTGGTTAAGAGATGTTATACCTCTTCCCACCTGGTGGACTCTTGTGTTACACCATGCATGGCAGTAATGACAGATTAATGTTTTATCTTTGTTGACATCACCTGTCCTTGTTTCTGTATTTTATCATTAAAGTCTTGTTTTTCAGCCTCAAATAGCCCCAAGACAATGCACTGTAATAATTAAGTACAAAAAAAGCTTAAACAACATTAATAGACTGGATGAAATCAACAAAAGGCAACAAATTGTACTCAGTGCTGACAATCCAGCCTTAACACACTCCTGAGGTAGGAAACAATATAAGAACATGGGTGTGTTTGTTTATAAAGGTTTCCCCCCTTTGAATTAGTGTTCAGGGATCCCTGTTCATCAAGCACTACAGGTAAAGCACTAAAAAAATCCCCAAAACCAAAGCAACAACAGCAAATCTGAGTGGGTAGTGCAGCACTGAAGCACGTTACCCAGAGAGGCTGTTGAATCTGCAAATCAGTTTTTCACAGTCCAGCTAGACCAAGCCAGAGCTGACCTGATCTAGTGGTGGTGACAGTCCTGCTTTGAGCTGGGATGTCAACTAAAAGACCTTCAGTGGTCTCTTCCCATTGATGTTTTGGTGATTTGATGGTTTTATGAAAACAGCTGCAAGACAGCGTCCTGATGGCAGGATGTGCTTGGCAACTTACATCCTGACAAGAAAAGAAGCAATGCTGCTGTACCTTTATAACTTATGTGCAGCCTGAGACTTTCCCTGTCTGCCAGCAGCAGTATAACTCTTAGTGAAACAAGCAGGCAAAACATCTCCTAATGAAAACAGTTATACTTTTAAGTAGGGTTTTAATTACAATGACAAACACCATTGATTTTCGCACATGGAAATAAATTTACTCTGATGCCTGTACTTACAAGACCCAGACCATAAGTATGAAATTCTTGGCTTACTTCTTCTAAGTTCTTGAGCTGGCTTCTTTCATCTGCTTTATTTTTCTTTTATTAAGAATTAATTAAAGAAAGCTATCAAGCTCATCTTTCTGACTGAAGTCAGCCTTCTTTGCTTGGGTAAGTACTGGCACTACTAACAGCTGCAAGCAGTGTAAAGTCTATTTTAAAAATTATTTTTATTTTAAAGGGTCACTGCCAAGGTGATTAGCACCAAATCCAAATGAGCTTTTAATCTGCCTCCTTCACTCTGATGCTGATTTAACTGGTAAAATCCTGCCAGCAACACCAGTTTTAGAAACCAGCCTTCGAAGCCATACCACAGCAAAAGGCTTCTTGAAGTCCAATGAGATTATGTCTGCTGCAGCACCACTGTCAGCTGTCATTGTCACTTCCTAGGAGAAGTTAATCAGATTTGTTCAGCCTGACCTCTGCTTTAGCTAGCCTGGACCTGTCTAAGGCTGTACTTGTCAGATGTTCCCTGTTGGGGTCCTGCTCACCTCTGAGGCCAGGCTTGGCTCCCTCCCAAACACGAGTGTCAGGTCAGCTCCCCTCCCTGCTTGGCCCCTCATCTGCCTCCTCCGGCCAGCAGGGAGTTCCGCCTCTCTGCCACTTGTCCTCTTTCCTCACCTAGTGCTAACTTAGGGCTAATGGGTGTTCTGCTTTCATCTTTCCTCTGTGTTACTGGGTGGGTATGTACATTCTCCCCAAATTCAGCAGCTTCATGATTATCCACCACCACTGGCTGAAATGGGGCTGCGGGGACCATGGTGGGGGGAAGACCCTGCCCACAGGGCCCCCCCAGCACTAAGTTGTAAAATCTTCCTTTTATTTCAAATGTTTATTCACCATTAACTTCATTTTCTTTTACTCAGATCACATGTGTTTATTATGTGGAGAGCTGGTAGTGATGTTTTTAATTAAGGTTGTCTAATAACTTCCTTTATAGCTTTTGGTTTTCAGTATAGTTTATAACCCCAGGAACGTTAATCACTCTGGGCTAAATTTTGCATGCTTCATTTCTGCCTCAAGTGGAATTGAATATAGGATCATCAGCTACCCTGCTCCTGCTTTCTGTTTTTCTTCCCCAAAATATTCTCTTGCTTTAATAAAGTACAGTAGGCTGGGAGCCAGACGATCATAAATTGCACTTTCATCATTTCTACTGCATAATGCTAATAATTCTGTGCAATTGTATCTGTAATCAAGCAAGGTGTTATGCATCTTTTGCATAGAAAGCAGAAAGCTGTCAGTCCATCAGCTTAATCAGTGAAGCAATGGAGGTTTTCAAAGGTCGTGCAAGGTCACCAGTGCATACTGGGATTAAAACTTCATGGAAGAAACGTGATGTTGTCCACCATACACAATGCTTCTAGACTGCTTGCTTTTGCAAAAATATTAAGCACAAGAAGCCAAGACATGAAAAGAACTTCTGTAGTCATCAGATTTTTACACTCTGATTGTAGGGGATGCCATGCATACCATATAACACATCAGAGACACTCTCAGTTGAGCCGAGACTACTAGGCTTTTCCAGCACTCAGGATAGCTGGCTGAAAGCCTAAATGCAAGTTTGCCAGATCAGCATGGGGAGTCACACATCATTTCTAAAGGTTGAAATAAAAAGTTATTGTGATTATTAAAAAAAAAAAAAATATTTGAGTTTCCATTCCACTGGACATTTCAGTAGTAAATTCTGAACTGGAGTCTTGGTGTTCTTGCTCTTTTCCTTTCCTTCCCTTTTATCTCTTCCCTATTATCTCCTCTCTTTGTCTCTCTTTCCTTCCTTCACAAGGTTAAAATTACATGCAGAATGGAAATTCAGGATTTCAGATAAATTCTCACTCTTCTTTCTTCTGCACTGTGTTCCCTTTTGGAAGAAGGCTGTCCTCAAAAACTCTCCAGAACTTGTAAGATTAGCTGCAGTCTGGGGCAGACTTAAGCAGACACAACCCCCAGGGCTGCTCAGCACCAGTAATTTGGGTATGAGCTCTGGTGAGAACTGTTCAGTTCTTAGGACTCCAGGCAGCAGGGCTGACCTCTTTTCTTCTATTTATTGCTACTGTCTTCAACAAATTGGCAGGAAGGCTTTCTAGCTTATACTCTTCCAGCATTCACCAGTTCAAAACAGGTATCTCTCATTTTTTCTCCTTCACGGTTAGGCTGTTAAGAGGTCTAAAGGGGCACAAAGTGTTCAACAGATGTTGAGCGCTTCTCTCCTCCTTGGTAAAGGAGAAGAACATGCATCTGTGGCCCAACCCTGTTTGCCTCATCCATGAGAGTAGTTTCATTGAAGTTACTCTTAAAGCATGCAAGCTTTGCCCCTTGTGAAGAAAGCTGCTTTCACCTCTGGCACTGAATGCAAGATCACTCACTCTTCTGCTTCTGCTACAATACTTAGGTCCAATGGATAAGGAAGACAACCCGACTCTAAAGTTCTCATGTTCTGTGAGGTTAACCTTCACTTTAATCCTTATACTTTTCATTCATTTTTGTGAGTGCGATTTCTTGAATATATCAGGTCACAAGCTTCAGTAACAGAAAGAGAAGGGGCAAAAACCATTGTTAGATAAGAATGCTAATTCTGAGAGCGATCATCGAAAGGTTGAATCAGCCTGTGCCGCATTGTGAGAGTTCAGCAATGCTCCATTCATTTGTGCGACAAGCCTCATTATGAGGAAGCTTTTTAAAAGCAATTCATTCTGAGGAAGCTTTGGATACAGTTCCAAAAGCAGAAAATAAAACCTGGGAGAACTGCGGAAAGCAAAAAGAGCAGGCAGTAGAACCAAGCAGGAAGGCATACAGAAATCAGCTCTTTTGCAAGTTCATTTTTTCATTATGTTTGACATTCTTCAGGAGACAGAACTGTGTGGCACACTTGTGGCCTCAGGCAGTGAAGCTGGAAGAAGGTATTTCAAGAACTGCAGAACACACACACAGCAGTATAACACAGAAAAGATATAAAAACTGAATTGACAAGATCGTGATGCTAACTTGCTCTGGAATTACATCAGCCAAGGTAGTCTATTTTGAATTAGAAAATTCTACATATTCCTAAAAATTTTACCACTTATTTGGACCCTTAGGTGGTGATCAAAAGATGTGGCATCTAAAGTTCAGTTCAAAAATTAATTTAAAGTCAAATCCAACACAAAGAGATTAGACAGATTTTCTGAAGAAAAGAGGAAATACCGGGAAGTTGTGTGTGGTTTTTTGAGAGATGAGAGATAATATCAGTAACAGTTCCAAGTAGATAGCTAGAAAAATATATAACTTCATGATGCCCTATGGGGTTCTAACAACCTCTGAGATTTGTGATTGCCATTTTTAAGTCAACCACACCATCACCGAGAAATTAAAAGAAAACAAACAAACAGTGTTTTGTGCTCCCTCTGCTGGTTCTGGAGCAGCAGGTAGCTAATAAATGCTAGACCCAGAGCTCTGCTGTTTGACATAATTCAGTGATGATGAAACAGAAACAGTGACTTTCAGTGTGGTTTTGTATGTAGCCGTTTTTGTTGTTATTAAACAAATGAACAAAAAAGGCAAAATGTATTTTAGCTTCCTTCTAGAAGAAAAATTCTCTTTTTGAGAAGATGATAGAAAAATAATTTCTGATGTTTGCTGAACTTAAGGCACCTTGCAGCAATCACCTCCTGCCGATGCAAGGGGCAAGGCTGTGAGACTGAGTGTCTTGCACCAGTACAGATATCTCTCCAAGTACTTGTTGCTATTAAGATTTTCAGTCTCAGTCTGAGCTAATAGTTGATCAGGCTTCAACTATGCTTATTAGCCCAGCAGAATTGAGGATTTAACTCATATGCTCAGAGAATGTAAATACAAAAGACTTCCTATTAAAAAAAAATTGAAAGAGGTGAGATTCAACATAAATAGTGTGTTCACGAAAGGAAATTTGTACTCACTGCGTTTACAGGAAAATGCAAATGAGTTTGAGATATGTTGATATTCTGGTATGCTTCGATGCAACCCAAGTGGTTCCTGTCCTACACAGCATCCACAGGTGCTACGTAGAGGGGTGGCTCCTCTCACCCAGCAATGGTACTTCTGCTGGCGGTTCCTGCAGGAAGAGGAAAGCAGAAAGACTGATGCTAGAGTACAGGGTGACCTCATTACTCCTAAAAAAGTGTCACATTTACCTTTTAGTAAAAAACGAAGAGAGAGCAGAAGTCTGATGGGACTTCTGGGATGGGTAAGATTTGATTCATACTGAACGAAGAACCTCTTAACCTTCAGAAGAACAGAAGCTGACCTTCTGCACATAAAACTATATTGGTAGATATTTTAGGTCTGATTAAAGCTGGGTTTGGGTTCCAGCAGTAACTCGGGGGAAAACATGTGTTGTAAATACAGAGTGGAATACAGAAAGTACATGCACAAACATCAGAGCCACATATAGCCCCAACTTTCTCACTGGAAACTTGTGATGCTCTAAAGCACCAAAATAACATGCATATTAATGTTTGAATAGACTGCTACGGCCCTAGAGCTATAAAATATTATTCCTCTACCAGCACATGCATAATTCTACTAATTCTCTGTCCTTTTGCCTACCGTGTTACTACTTCTGCTCTGGAACTGCATTCGTACAATTCCTTCTCCATGGGCCACAGTTGCAGAGATCAGTTCTTGTTTGGTGGCATAACTGAAAATCAGCCTAGTCCCAAGGCAGATACAAGTTCCCCAAGGACAACAGGACTGCGCTAGCAGAGCACCTGTGTAAACAACTGGAGGACCAGGCCAACTTCTTGGTGCGTCCCACACTTTTGACCTTAGCACGCTCTTCATCATTTATAGAATTGCTCTTAAAAGCAATTTCAGAGGGATATAAAATGCTTTCCTTCAGCAAAGAAACTTGCGTAAGGCACACATGAAAAAGCTGTGAGAAAATTCCACTGGCCATTTGATCAACTCTAAGGAACAGAACTTGCTAACATAATGAAGCATGACACATCATCAGGAGGCTGCATCTATCTGGAGAAGTGTCAAACAGCACAGTTTTATGAAGCATGAATAGTGTGCATTATGGAAAGAGAAAAAGATTTTAATTTTATTTCAATCTCAGCTACCAGCCCACCACCCCTAGGGTAGAGATGCTTCCACATGCAAGATCGCATAGTTTAGAAAGTCACATAAATTATTATGGCATGAATAACAGTAAAAGCACCAAAACCAGTCTTTTCTTTGTTGGAAATGGTAGGTAAATTCCATCCTTTCTATGTTAATTTTTTTTTCTTTAAGGATATCCTAAGAAAAAATAATTCTTGCTGTAAAATAAAACGGACAAGGAATAACATAAAAATTGAACTACATAAATTATTCATTTGATTTAATTTTATAAGAGAAAGATAGATTCAGGGAACACTTTCCTTGTGATTCACTGAAAACTGTATTTTTAATGGATCTATATGCTTAAATTTTCTGGATAGTTCAGAGTGATAACGTACATCTGTGTACTATTTCCCTCTGTGAAAATTACAACATCTATGAATTATGTTTATAACATCCCAAAACTGGAGAGAGAGATCAGATCTGGCAGCGTTAGGGTCTAATTTTAGAATGCTCCCAGTTGCCTGATAATCATTTGCACCAGAGACGCTATTATGCTTTCTTATAAACTGCAGCTTATTATTGGTAATATATTACAGAAAAAAAATGTCCCTGATTTCTGCAATGACTTTTATATGACTAGAGCCAGTAGAAAGGAGTCTCAGCTTCTGGAGAAACAGCTTTAATTCCCAGACTAAGATTCAGCTCAGCTCTTACCCCACATGACAGAAGTTGCCTCACAGGGTCTGGGCCAGCCGTGGATCCACTCTCCCCAAGAGATCGTACATGACAGTAGCTGTAACTTTCACGACCGCTTTTGGGCCATCCTCTCTTTCCTTCAGTTGTACTTTCAGTCTCGTTTGAAACCCTGATCCCGACTTTTGCTTCTTTTTATGCAATGTCATAGATAAAAATGATCTAGTTCCACACTTGATTTTCTTTCTGGTCCCTTTTAACTTATCAAACACCATTATTTCTGCTGAAAATGTCCTTTGGTGTCTTGAAGACTCTATATTTGGCCTTAACACCACCACTAAATGATGTAATGAACTATTTTAATGAGAAAAGTCTCTACCAAACAGGCAACTGAGCTGCTAATAACTCATTCTTAGCACTGTCACAATATTCATCAGGGCTATGTAAAGATTGGGAATTAATTATTTCAGAGAGGTGTCTTTTCTGAAATATTCGAGCGTCCTCATCAAGATTTGAGTAAAATATTCTCAGATCTTTGCCTGAATTTCATCATCTTAGAAATAAAAATCACATACCTGGAATAATAATAAGCAAAATTAAAAGAAAAAAAAAAACCCACAACTGTATATAAAGCAGGCATTAAGACTCATTTTCAACTGAAATAATCAGACCAATTTCTTTCCTTTTGTACCTAATTTATAATAAGTAGAAAGAAAATGTAAACACTATCCTGAAATACTGCAGAAGAATTATGAGGCTAGTGATACCTGATCACTGTGCCCAGTTATTTTCTACATACTAATTCCTGCACAGCATGGTCTGCTTGAGAGGTGCGAAAGATCAACAGCTGTGAAAACAGAGCAATAGCTGCACTGAAGTTTCACACCTGTATGCAGAGACTCCTTCATCAACTCCGTGACCTTTGTCCTTTAACTAGGGGGGTTTTAAGTGTCATGCTGCTGTTTCTTTAGTAAACAATGGGTGTAATTAAAGCTATTATGTATCCTCCAGGCAAAAGGATACCAGTATTAAGTTGGAAAAAATATGGCTTAGGATTTAACTGGCTAGATTTGTAATTCTTCTACTGTAGGTGATAAAACGTTACCAAATGAAAAAAGTGGTAGTAAATTTTTGTTATTGCACAGGAAATGGCTGCAACACTTAGCTGTAAATGCAGTTCATAGTGAAGTGTTATTAATAAATAGGCTTCTGACAAGAAAAGTTTATTTCAGTACAGCATAATGTAAGTTGCACTGGATTGTATTGCATTTAGTAAACAGAGCTACCTACAGATCTGGAAATAACTATAGCTGGAGAAAAACACGAGAGTTAACAGAATCACTTTGAAACTGTGAATTTAAACCCAGAAGTCAGTGATATAGTAATCACTTGCTGTTCTCAAAGACAACTAAGAAATTAGCAGAGAGGTAGATTAGAACAAAAGAGGTGTAATTCACCATTCTCTGAGCATTTTTTTTTAGTAGAAAAATGGTGCGAAGATGACTGGAAGAATTTAGTTTGTTTTTTCCAAACCCATCAACTATGTAAATGGTACAGACCATTATTGATAAATGGTTAAAATGGAATGGAATAAACCCAAAAAATAGGAATTCATGGCAACCGCTGTCCAAAACAGAATACCTCTGTCTTTCATTTAGAAACCTTCAGCAGGTTGACTGAGTAATTCCATGCTGCAGAAATGCCTTTGGGATGTGCTCCTACTGGCATCCTTGTACCACCTGCTTTGGAAGTACTGTACCATGAGCCTTAGCATTTGCACAGACTTCTGTAAAAGGAAAATGTCAGCTTCCGTCTGATGTCTCAGTTTTGTAGTTACAAAAGATGTACATGCATAAGCAGTGGCTAGGCTTATGGAGGCAAGATGCACACACGCAGAGAAGGCTCTGTGCCGCATATTTCAGTGAGGCTGGAATCTGCCTCTTGATTTTTCCATCCAAGAAAAGTGATTATATGGTGAATGTACAGTAGATTTCATGCATGTGAAATAACACCTATTCTATACTAGCTGGTAAATGGTAGCCCAGGAACATTGCCCCATCAACTTCAGCCTTAGGTCTTTAAAAACTTCTTATAAGAAATATTTTTTTCAAAATATATTCAGTTATTGATATGGCTTCCTTTTGAAAATATTTCCCATGTCATGACTGAAATGATTTATACAATGATAGACCTTATGTTCTCCCTCTGCTGTTATTATAAATTATATTTTTTACATCTCAGGGGAAGTGGTCTGTAAAAAGGTTTATATAGAGTGGTTAGGCTGAGGAATGACTAGAGATAAGGTACCTGGAGAATAAAACTAAATGCACCTTATAGGTTATAGAATAACAATAACATAAAAAATAAGTGCTGCATCAGAAGTGTGACCAGCAGGTCGAGGGAGGTGATTCCCCCATTCTACTCCACTCTCATGTGACCCAACTTGGAGTACTGCATTCACCTCTGGGGCCCCCAACAAAAGAAGGACATGGACCTGTTGGAGTGAGTCCAGAGGAGGGCCACGAAGATGATCAGAGGGCTGGAGCACCTCTCCTATGAAGACAGGCTGAGAAAGTTAGGGTTGTTCAGCCTGGAGAAGAGAAGGCTCTGGGAAGACTTTGTGGCAGCCTTCCAGTACCTGAAGAGGGCCTACAAGAAAGCTGGAGGTGGACTTTTTACAAGGGCATGTAGTGATAAGGATGAGGGGTAATGGCTTTAAACTGAAAGAGGGTAGATTTAGATTAGGTATAAGAAAGAAACTCTTCACTATGAGGGTGAAGAACACTAGAACAGGTTGCCCAGAGAAGTTGTGGATGCCCATCCCTGGAAGTGTTCAAGGCCTGGTTGGATGGGACTTCAAGCAGCTTGGTCTAGTAGAAGGTGTCCCGGCCCATGGTAGGGGGGTTGGAACTAGATGATCTAAGGTCCCTGCCAATCAAAACCATTCTATGATTCGATGAAAATTGAAGAGGCCAGCATAACTGAAACTGGAATGTAACAATGTAGGTAGAAAAAACACGGACAATAATCTTGTACTATGAGGAAACTATACTAAAGGGTTATGCTGGGTATATGTCTCATAAGCAAGCAACCAGTGAAGTAAACAGCTTTCCATTTTGGTTTGTAGATTACCTTGGAACATGCTTGAAGAAAAAAAAAAAACAGTCATTTACCACAAAATATCTTATAATGAAGGCCACCAAGGCTGACATATACCAATGTTTTGTTGACATGGGACTAATTCTTCCACCACAGGAGAGATTTTACCTATTTAACAGGAAAATTTGGTCTGCTTGCTCTTTGATGCAGAAGAACCACATCTTATTCAGGACAGCTACCGGTATACTTCCCATGCTACTGAGTGCTGTAGCTAACTGGATTTCTACTGATAAAGAAAAGCTGGTTCCTCCTCGGAGCAGTAAGCAGTAACAACTGATAATTTAAGAATCGGTATTTTAACTGAATCAGTATTTCAGAAAGTTTAACATGTCCTTTGTGACATCGCTCTTTTCCAATTAATCCCGTCATAATCTCTACTCCTGCTGGGATACAAACTGCCCTGTTCAGGGATGCAAGTAGGCAATCCTGTGAAAAATGAAAGTTTGTTAAGTATAAGCAAATAAAAAAATAAATAACAAAAAGGGATGCGTCTGAATACCTCTAACAAATTCCAAAAAACCCACATTCATTCCATCAAGGGAGAGAGAAGCTGCCACACTAAAAGGTGGCTTCTAAGCTTGATACCTTATTGCAGAGAGAGCATGGGAGCAGATCCATCCCAGTAACTAGTTACTTAATTTTTATGTTTTCTTGCTGTTCATTGCAATGCCTTTGCAGCAAGTCACTGAAACTATATTCACTCTGAAAAATTAAGCCCTAGTACTGCATTTCAATCTTAAGAATTTATTTCATTGCCAGATGTTAGAAAGACACAGGAAATAAACACTTGAAAAGTAGACAGAAGCCGTGTTTGCCTGGCTTACTTTACAGCTCTGAGATCTTCTTTTTGCACGTACCATAAGCCCATAAATCCCCTATTCCAAGATTCTCAGAAATAATTTCCAAGTACTTGAGTATTTTTATAAAATTCTGGTTACTTCTATGCAGCTGGCAGCTCTGGTTTATTACATTTAAGAAAGAAACAAAACAGTTTAAAAAAACTTCATTTTTTGAGACAAATTACCTTTCTGAAACTCCAAAGAAGTAATCTCACGCAGACACAGGAAGATCTATTGTCCTCTCATCCCTAGGCACAACTTCCATTAAAGCAGATCAAGGAGAGAATACACTTTCTAGTATTCAGATTTTTAAAATTATCTCAGATCAGATCCATGAAGAATATTAAGGCCATCTTAATGGACAAGCCATTAAAAAAAGAGAACAAAACACATACATTTTATTGAGCAGAAATAGCGATGTATTATACACAGGTTGCTACACTAGCACAACTCAATTTTACTGGCTGCAGCATATTATCCCTCTCCCAACAGCACCAAGGTAAATGACAAAAAAATGAAATAAAAAATCAGGGTGTAAGACTGGAGTCCACTTCAGAAGAACAGCAGTGGATCTCGTCGTGGGTTCTCTGCAGTTAACTAGAAAAATCATGGAAAGCAGAGAGAGGTGTAAAGCTCTCATGAGTAACATCCCATTCTCCTTGTAGATAACCTTCATGTAAAGCCCGCTAACCTGTTTCTACCTCAGAATCTATAACAACGTTAACATAGAAATTTTAACTTCAGTGATACAGTAAACACGATCATCGTGCCAAGATAGAAATTCTTCTCCTTCCATCATGGAAGCCACAGATCTTACTTCATGTTTCTGTATGCAGCAGATTCACAATCAACTCTGTACAGAAATAATTGGAACAGGTAGGGACTTCAACAACATATGACTACCAATTTATATCACAGCATCTCAAAATAAAATACTGACTAAACTTAGAAAACATTCAGTGGAAAATAAGATAATATCACCTTCTGCTTTTCTCTCTTTTTAATGTCCTCCTGAAACAACCAGCAATGTATATACATACATAACATAAATATATCCTATATACCCTATATAATATCTCTCCACTATTTCTTTTAAGAGGTGAACAAAGGCTATTCAGTACTCTAAGCTTGACAGTTATTCTCAGCACCCTAGAGTAACCGCCCTCCCTGTGCTCCGTTTGTTTTGGAGCAGAGCCAGATAAAACACTCAAAGCTTAAGTTCTTTTTTTTTCCCCAAATACTTTAGTATTCTTTTCCACTGTTATAAAGAAAAAGACACATTGGGTAGTGTCCTATTAATACTATAGGTTCATTGTTCACAGAAGGATTGGAGAGTGTCTGGGAATAAATCAAAATAAAGATTTTTTTACCAAGTCACCTAAACCTAAACATTTTTTGTTACAATTTTATGCTTGACATATGGAGCATTTATTTTATGTAATATCAGTCTTCAAACTCTTTTATCCCTTTCTTCTGTTACAATGTTTGAGAAGGGGTGACAAAGCCCAATGTGTTCTAATTTTCGACCAGCTTCCTTTGCATTTATAGTATTTCATGCCGTACCTTTTGAGTCTGAATTTAGTATCCAGAAGGAAAAATGTTCCATCCTACTGATACTTCTGTCCTTTGGCTCAACCAATTAAAGCATAATCTTCCTATAACTTCACTGCTGAGAAGAATTATGTATACTAACAGTTGGTTACTTCTTAGGTGCAATCTCTTTATTTTAGTCATTTTTTTTTTTAAATAATGCATATGAAGAATTATTTCCCCAGAACCAGAAGGTAAAGAGGATAACAGTTTCCTTCCTCATAATTTCTAAGCCTGTTTCTCTAACACATATGCTGTTAGAGAAACAGGCTTCTTTCTCCAACAACAACAACAATCTCTTTTACAAGATAATTTTATTTTTTCCATCCCAGGAACAGGGCAGATTTATCTCCCTGTCTTCTGACTCTCTGCTTCTGAAATACATGATTTGGACTGTAAGTCACTGACCACCTCTGTTTGCAGCCAGCACATGGGAAATGGTGCCAGGAGAAAGAGCACACAGGCATCACTTCTGCCGTGCAAAGCCAGACATTTCACGCTACCGCAGCCTCGGACACTCAGCTCCTTACCTTTACCCTCTGGTGGACTAAGTAGTGCTCACAAGTTGCAGTTCATGGGCTGACCTGCATAGAGCACTACCCTCCAGCAAAAGGGCACTACAGTCTTCCACCACTCCAACTAGGTCTGAAATAGGTTGTCCACTGTACCTTTAGCTTTGGCGCCGCCTTTTGTTATGACCCAAGTTCTTGGACAGAGGCTTTGATGGCAGTAGTTACCAATACACAGGATGCACAGGAACATGTACAGCTGTGCTTATAATAAAGTACAACTTTGCCCTTAGTAAAGGATGTTTAGTGTATATGTTTTTGTTTAGGTTTGTCACCGGTGAAAGCTACAAGCAGGATAAATATTATGATTATATGAAGTGTAGTGTATATGGCAAAATATTACTTATATTGATCAAAGCCATTCCCATTTTACTCCCAATTCAGCATAGCAGTGGGACTAGTGTTTACACAGTTAGTACTTACACATAAACAGCTGGGATCATCATGTATCCACTCAATAGCAAGTAGGCAGAAAAAAAGATTTCCAATATCTAATGACAATAGTGATTCTTTTTGTCTAGTCTCTCTCCCAGTCAACTGTCAGGATGTATGAGTGTGTGTACTTGCAAGTATACTGTAAAGTGCAAAGGACTTGCGATCACTTATCTGTGCAGGACCAAGTCATCCTCTCCATTGTGCTAATCTAATCTTGTAGTAACTCAGCGGGGTCAATAAAGTTATTTTGGTAAAACTGTCCCCCAGGATATTAAAATATGAGCAATTGTACACTTTGGTACAATTCATTGGCTGAATCAGTCCTATTAGTAGAGCATAAAATATTCCCCTACTTTATCAAGTGCTGTTCCTTCTGCATTATTGATAAGCAGGCCCCTTTTACTTTATTTTCTTCATTGTACCATTCGAGAAAAGAGTACTCACATATGAACAGTGAAATTAGAGGGCAGACCTTTGTGTAAGGCTTCTTTATGGTAACTTCTGTGCTGATTATGCTTGTCTTTTCTTTTTCTCCTGATATATGTGGCAGTGACAGAAGATACAGACAAGAGGTTGAAACGGTGAACAGATTCTCCCCACATGTAACTGCAGAACTATTGGATGTTCTACAGTGCTGCTATCTTTTCACATAAGAGCAGCACAGGTTTTAATGCCAAGTCTTATAGCTAGCATTTACAAATATGACTAAACTGCTTTGAAACTGTAAAAGGTATACTTTTGCTTCCTAAATCCTTTAAGGATTTTGACAAACTCTCAGATGATATTGGGTGTAAGAATGGATGCTGATCAGTTGAAGTCTCCTCATTGTTTGAAGTTAGGTATGATTTACTGTTATAGATATACATAGTCTGTCAACAGATGGACCCAGTCTATTAATACATGGCTGGTGTCACCACCACAGTTTTGTGGTTTTCAATAATGGGATGGCCTACACAGTACCAGGCCTGCTGGTGTCAAATGTGATTCACCTTTCTCAAAGCGGCAAGAGGGTCTTTGCTCACAAGCTAGTAGGGCTCATTGACAGAGCTTTAAATTAGGCTTGAAGGGGTTCTTCACTGAAAGGGTAGTCAGGCACTGGGACAGGCTGCCCAGGGAAGTGGTTGAGTCTCCATCCCTGGAGGTATGTGAAAGACAGCTAGACGTGGTGCTTGAGGACATGGTTTAGTGGAGGACTTAGCAGTGCTAGGTTAACGGTTGGACTACGTGATCTTGAGGGTCTTTTCCAACCTTAATGATTCTATAATATCAGGCTTGCCCATGACAAGCTGTGGGATGACATGTCAAGGTTAGAGGGACAGGGTACTAGTGAGGGCCCTCAACCTGTTGCTCTGAGATGTGCTGGCTACACTGCAGCACACTTGAAGTCTTACAGAGATGAGCCAGGGGCTCCTGAGATAACAGGAGCCGAAAGGAAAACACCAGTGAAATACCTGAAAGGAATTAAGGGGTGTTCCTCTAAGAAAGTGACACTGCCAACAGCCCAGCTGAAGTGCTTCTATACCAATGAACGCAGCATGGGCAACAAACAGGAAAAGTTGGAAGACACTGTGCTGCTAGAAAGCTACGACCTAATTGCCATTACTGAAACTTGGTGGGATGACCCCCATGACTGCAGTGCAGCTATTGATGTCTACAGGCTGTTCAGAAGGGACAGGCAAGTAAAGAGCGGGGGAAGGGTTGCCCTCTACATCAAGAAATGGTGAGAGTATGAAGAGCTGTCTCTGAAGAATAGCCACGGGCAGGTTGACAGTTTATGGGTAAGAATTAGATATCGAGGCAACAAAGGGGACCTTGTGGTTGGTGTCTACCACAGGCTGCCTGATCAAGGGGAGCCTATTGACAAAGCCTTCTTACTCCAGCTACAGGAGGCATCGTGCTCGCAGGCTCTCATCCTGCTGGGGGACTTCAACCACCCCGACATCTGCTGAAAAAAAAGCATGGCAAGCTGTAGGCAATCCAGGAGACTCCTGGAACGCATTGAGGAAAACCTCTTAAACTAGGTAACAGGCAGCCCTACCAGAGGGATGTGATACTGGACCTGTGGGTCACCAACACAACCGAGCTAATCAGTGACGTCAAGATTGGAGGCAGCCTGGGCTGCAGCGATCATGCACTGGTGGAGTTTGCGGTCCTGAGGGGTATGGGTCGGGCGAAGAATAAAGTCAGGACCCTGAATTTCAGGAAAGCAAACTTCCAGCTCTTCAAGGAACCAGTCAATAGGACCCCCTGGGAAACTGCCCTCAGGGACAAGGGAGCAGAATAGACCTGGCAGATCTTTAAGGACACTTTCTGTAGAGCAAAAGAGCTCTCGAACCCCAGGTGTAAGAAATCAGGAAAGGAAGGCAAGAGACCAGCATGGATGAGTTGAGACCTGCTGGTCAAACTAAAGGGCAAGAAGGAAATGCACAGGCAGTGGAAGCAGGGACAGGTGTCCTGGGAAGAGTATAGGGACGGTGCCTGGTTGTGTAGGGATGGGGTCAGGAAGGCCAAGGCAAAGCTGGAGCTGAACTTGGCAAGGGATGCAAAGAATAATACAAAGGGCTTCTATAGGTACGTCAGCCAAAAAAGGAAGGTCAAAGAAAGTGTACCTCCCCTGATGAGCAAGAGTGGCAAACTGGTAACAACAGATGAGGGGAAGGCTGAGGTACTCCACAACTTCTTTGCCTCAGTCTTCACTGCAACCTCTCTTCCCACACCCCTCGAGTGGATGGACCACAAAACTGGGACTCGGGAAACAATGTCCCTCCCACTGTAAGAAAAGATCAGGTTCGAGACCATCCGAGGAACCTGAACATACCTAAGTCTATGGGACCTGACAAGATGCATTCCAGAGTCCTGAGGGAATTGGCTGATGTAGCTGCCAAGCCACTCTCCACGATATTTGAAAAGTCATGGCAGTCAGGTGAAGTTCCTGGTGAGTGGAAAAAGGGAAACACTGCACCCATTTTTAAAAACACTGCACCCATTTTTAAAAGGGTAGAAAGGAGGACGCTGGGAACTACCAACCTGTCAGCCTCACCTCTATGCCTGGGACAATCATGGAACAGATCCTCCTCGGAGCTATGCTAAGGCACATGGAGGACAGGGAAGTGATTCGAGACAGCCAGCATGGCTTCACCAAGGGCGAGTCCTGCCTGACCAACTGAGTGGCCTTCTGTGATGGAGTAACTACATCAGTGGACAAGAGAAGAGCTACGGATGTTGTCTATCTGGACTTCTGTAAGGTCTTTGATACAGTCCCCCACAACATCCTTCTCTCTAAATTGAAGAGATGGATTTGATGGATGAAGAATTGGTTGGATGGTTGCATCCAGAGGGTAGTGGTCAACAGCTCAATGTCTAGATGGGGACTGGTGACCAGTGGTATCCCTCAGGGGTCCATATTGGGACTAGTACTGTTAATATCTTCATCAATGACATAGACAGTGGGATTGAGTGCACCCTCAGCAAGTTTGCAGATGGCATTAAACTGAGTGGCACAGTTGACACGCCTGAGGGACAGGATGCTATCCAGAGGGACCTGGACAAGCTCGAGAAGTGGGCCTGTGTGAACCTCATGAGGTTCAACAAGGCCAAGTGCAGGGTCCTGCACCTGGGTCGGGGCAATCCCCAGTATTAATACAGTCTAGGGGATGAAGGGATTGAGAGCAGCCCTGAGGAGAAGGACTTGGGGGTACTGGTGGATGAAAAGCTGGACATGAGCTGACAATGTGTGCTCGCAGCCCAGAAGGTTAAACATATCCTGGGCTGCATCAAAAGAAGCGCAGCCAGCAGGTCGAGGGAGGCGATTCTGCCCCTCTGCTCTGTTCTGGTGAGACCCCACCTGGAGTATTGCGTCCAGCTCAAACCCTCAACACAGGAAAGACGTGGACTTGTTGGAACAGGCCCAGAGGAGGGCCACAAAAACGATCAGAGTGATGGAACACCTCTCCTATGAAGAAAGGCTGAGAGAGCTGGGGTTGTTCAGCCTGGAGAAGAGGCAGCTGCGGGGAGACCTTATTGCAGCCTTTCAGTACTTAAAGGGGACCTACAAGAAAGGTGGGGACAGACTTTTTAGCAGGGCCTGTTGCAATAGGACAAGGGATAATGGTTTTGAACTAAAAGACAGTAGATTCAGGCTAGGTATAAGGAAGAAATTTTTTACAATGAGGGTAGTGAAACACTGGAACAGGTTGCCTAAAGAGGTGGTAGGTGCCCCATCCCTGGAAACATTCAAGGTCAGGTTGGATTGGGCTCTGAGCAATCTGATCTAGTTGCAGATGTGCCTGCTCATTGTAGGGGGGGCTGGACTACATGACCTTTAAAGGTCCCTTCCAACCCAAACTATTCTATGTTTCTATGATATACTAACAAAATGTTATGTTACAGTCACAACTCCTGTTGACAATAACAAACTTCTGTTAGTATTACTTACACGCGTTCCTCAGAGCATGCCACAGCAGCTTCAACGGGAAGGCTTTCACTGGTAGAGAAGCATTGCAAAGAATCAAACTAGAAAAAGTTTCCATCGTAGAGCAATTCACAAGAAAACATTTCCATCATCCTTTGTCATATAGGGGACTATGTAAGAAGACTATAAGAAAGCTGGTGACCCAGGACTTGGTGCTATTGCTTATTGCCTTGGAAACAGCAGCTGCTTTGTCAATATGCTAAGATTTTGCCTTCTTGTTCCAGCAGTTGCCTTTAACAGTGGGATTTATTGACTGTCTACAAAGACAAATCACGTGCTAAAGAACCGGCCTTGTTCCCCTTGCCGCTCTCCTGGAGCCGAGATGGGAAATGTCTCATAGCCTCAGCAGTGGCCTTGTTGCCCATACAGGGAAGCAGACCCACACTGCCTTCACTGGCAGAAACGAATTCTGCAGTCTTCCCCAGTACTGCTCTCTAACACAAATATTCAGAAGTTCATTATTAACCATATTAAATTTTTTAAGTACCATACGTGGTTTCCTCAGCTTTGTATTATATGCAGTGTGCTAAACTGAAGCCATTTCCTTTTATAGTCTGTAGTCCCATTTTCTGACTTGAGTTCTCTGTCAGTTTTTTTTCTTTGTTGCAATATGAACCCTCCTGGTAAAGAGGGCTTTAGCCTTTTTTAAAGGCAGTGAAATGCTAGTTGCTTTCATAATAGAAATACTTCAATTATTCTTTGATTCTTTTGCACTTCTATAACATGCTGGACTTGCATTTAACAGACCATCTCCATATGAAAACATATTGTTTGGGAACCTCGATGCAGATTTTTCTTCTGTTTATGTGAAATATGTAGCTATTTCAGTAATGTATTTTAACCCAGGCTCTACATTCTTTACCATCATTCTTTGGTTCGCAAGCTTAAAAAAACCCTCTTCAGATCTATTTCCCTGCTGTCATATTTTCCTTTAGATATATTCTGAAGAAAGCTTCTTTTTCTGAATTGAAAAATGTCATAGCATGCTTTGTACTGTCTAATTTTTCATCTTATTAATACCAATAATATAATGTATTTGAACACTGCAATATTTTCATAAGATTCATTGGGGGGTCTATCTTTTTCCAGCACTACTCTAATGTTCAGATAATGAAGCGTGGGGGCTGAAATAGATAGCCTGCTGACCACCTGAACTCAGAAAGATTAAAATGTATGATTCAAAGCTGTTCGAGGGATATGCTTTCTGGAAGAAAGATTCCTGTAGTGCTCTATCATTAACATCTAGGCACTTCATACTGGAAAACTCTGAGGAAAGTAGAAATTCAATTGCTTCACATAGCCAAAAATACATGTTTAGACAAAATGCTAGGTACAGGAATAAGGGTCGTTGAGCTGCATTTATACTATCAATTAAGCTATTTGAAGATATTTCTTTTTCTTCTGTAAAGACTAAACTTTTAGGTGGCTCAAAAAAAGAAAACGTAACTGAAGCACAATACCTCCTCTGGTATTTCTCGTAAAGAAGGAAGAAAATGGCACCAATGAATATCGAACAAACAGAATAAAAGCAGCATGCTGATAATAAGGCTTCCTATGACATTTTAGCCTCCAGAAATTAGATGCCAAGGAAAAGGTATAATTAGTGAATTGGAATACATACAGTAGTAAGATCAACTGTAAAGTATATACGTTATTATCAGAAATGATTTTTTAACAAACATACCAGTGACGGACAGGGAACTGCAGGAGATTTTCAAGATTTCAAAGTGCAGATTTTATCAGAGCTATTATGTAGGTAGAAAGCATAAAAGATTCAACAACACTCATTTTCATCAAAACTGCCTTTAATAATGAATGTTGTCAAAAACCTTAAACGCAGAAAATTCTGTGCACGTCTAATTATATTGAAATAACTGTGGTCAATGAATATGGGGGTAATAACTTGCCATTGACTTCTTTTAGACTTCTAGAAGTTAAAGACTGTGTCTTGGATCATAGCCTAGGTACTTTCTACAGCCTGTCAGAAGAAATCTGCAGTCTGATCTGATGAAAACTCTTGGCTTAGTCAAGTGGCTTATTGACTTCATTGAGACTGAGGCTTCGCTGACTTTTCAAAATAAAATTTACAGACAGTTGAACAAGAGCTTGAACTGTACTACTTTAAAGGCTATATTTAATTATCAAAACTCAATAACATTCATAAATGTTATTCTATTCCAAATGTAGCTGTACTTTGTTATATTAAATACCTTTTTTATCTCCTTGCCTTCTCAAATAAAGCACACATTGTGATTGCAAAGTGTAATTTTTCTGGCTTACTTCATTAATGTTACATCCAGATGTATTGCACAAACTATCTGCTGAGGATCATTTATTGTACCTGGGAGCCCTGAGACTTTGCTTCTGTATGGTATACCACTGCCAAGTCAGAGTCATCTGCACTTCAGAGGAATATAAAGAGGTAAAAATCAAATTTTGTTTGACACCTTGATCGTGCCTTGAGGCTACAAATCTGATGGTTTTTAATTAGTGAAAAGCATTGTGGTTGTGAGAACAGGTGGAATATGACAATTCAAGATGTTCCTAAAATGTAGTAAGGGACAAATAGACTTCCATGTCTTTGACAGGTGCTTCTAAGAGATAACTATAACCACTTCAGTCTCAAAGGTTTTGTGGCCATGAATGAAACTTTTTGTAATCCATAGGCATTGTGACAAATTGTCAGCTCTTCTGCATTATTTTTAGGGACGCTGGAGTTCAACCTACCCTCTCTGCTCCCCAGGCTATTGGGAGACTTCTTTGGCAGTTGCAAAGTTGGATGGGTTACTATTTATCTTTCTGTGAAGTGAAGTTTTCTCACATAGCAAATCATCTTACAAGGTGTTAACATTTCCCGTTCCCACTCATAAAACACTTACCACGAAACAGATGCACCAAAGATGAAGCAAGTTTGAACTCATGCTTTAGCTACCAGGCTTCACTTTCAAGAGATCTGTATAGGCAATTCAGACAACAAGAAGATAAAGCTGAACTTACCAAGGGACAGCAACCTGCTGTCCAACTCTAAGGACAGCTCAGTGAAGTAATTGGTTTACTTCTCTCTCCTAAATACTGAAACTATGTGGTATTTTGCACTGGCCCATCAAAAGGAGAGGATATCAAGATTTACTGTATTTTTACTAGCTGTTCATGGCCCCAGGAGTTATTCCCTCCTACAGCATCACTGCAGAATTAAAGTGCCGTGTCTGTAGGATAGTTTTCACTGCTTCTGTGTCCTACATCAGAATAGGAGCTCTCTATTATACGTGGAGCTGCCAAAGGAAGACTGTGCTACAAAGATAGTCTTTCAGCAAGATAGGAAGGAAATGGAAGCAGCACAAAAGCACCCAGTCAGATAGGTTTCCAAGGCAAAAAAATATGTTTATGGGTTGAAACAAACCCGAAAGCAATATCCAAGTTTAGTACCACCATCTAATATTCTCCTCCTATTCATAATGATTCATCTTGAAAGAGGCAAAAAGAGTTTTATTTGCCATAACTAAACTGTGCTTGCATCTTTTGAAGAATTTTTCCTGTTAATCCTCATAACCTCTTAACAGTCCAGAATGATCATTATTGCCAGATACATTAGTATGTTATTATCAGAATGAATCCTTTCAATTGTGAGACCTCCAAGAAGTTTAGCAAAAAATGTTTGCATAGAAAAGATCACAAATTAAAGCACCTGCTTTTCACTAATAAATTCACTAGGAATGTCTTTCTTCAAAGCATAATGAGCAGTCATGAGCTTTTATCATTATGAGAATAAAGAGAACTAATTTGACAGTTCTGCCTTCAGTCTCCTTCACACTTATTTTATATCAAAATAACTCCTCTGACTTCACTCGGACTGCTTCTGCTTTGTACCACGTTTTGAAAATAATCATATCCAAATTCTTTTATTTCAACAATGTCCTCATTTTTCTTAGACATTTTTTGAAATTCTGAGGAAACTGTAAATAGGACCACCCCTGGTTTGTATGCGCTCCTTTGAACTGAAAAGCTAAGCTATATGCTGTGCGAACTCCCTTGATGGCTTCACAAGAAGGGGCAAAACTTAGGTCTGCTGTTTGCAAGATGTCCCTCTAACTCATTTAAGCCCTTTCGTTACTACTAAACAGTCCTTTAATCAGTGCCTTCTGTTCTTCCATAGAAGTCAATACATCCTAAAAAACTCACCTGAGGGGCTGGTTGAGGACAGAGAAGTTTAGGTTTTGCCAGCCTCCATAGTTAAATGCCTGCATAGTTTCACTGCTTAATGCTTTCTACATATGCACCAACAGAGAAGAACATAAGCCTATAGGAGGTACAGCAGCTAATGCTGTATCCAAAATATAACCAGACACTTCAAGTGTAAGCACAGAGACAGGAAACATTTCAGAATATGTTTTTTACAGGGCTGCATACAAAAGCTTGCTAACTGAAGTCATGCTTGATTAGTACATATCATATGGTACTATTGATACTACTCAAACTGTAACACAGCTGGATATTAATGCTGATGCATTTAATTTTAACATAAAGTGAAAAGGCTTACCTGTGAACTTTACGTGCAAAAAGCTATGTTGAGACACAGACTGCAGTCCCCATACTTGAGAAAGCATATGGATGCATCTGTGCCTGTCCATGACATGGGGGCTCCCAAAGGAGTCTCCCTAAGGAGTCTCCCTGTGATCTCCTTGTGCATCCATGCAGGTACTGTTCCAAATTTGCTCCACTTTAAAAAGAAGACATGTGCTTTTTTACAGGCATGCCTTTATTCTATCTTTTCTGATCGAATTATACCAAGCATCTAGGACAAGCATATAGTATGGATGAAATTAGGAGAAAACCCACAATTTGTCTGGCTTTTGTAGGGGCTGCTTACAATAAATTTAAGTCTAACAGAACTTGAGAACTATTTTCTTTCCATTGCTTTATGAGAAAACTCTCAAACAAAGCAGAGCTGATGAAATTTCTTGTCTACAATCATTTCAGATAAATCAAATAAATTACATGACCAAAAGGTTACACAAATTATTTAAACATCTGAGTGAAATCTTATGGGATCCATAAACATTTCTCAGTGATGAAACATAACAATAAGAGTTTTCTTTGTGGAGGTTATGCTGAGGTTCTCTTGGATTCTTTATATATAAAACCAAAAAAAGTGATTCCTGGGAGATAGATATATATATATATATATATATCTCTATATCAAATGAGGTTCCCTCCACCCCTTACTTGTAGCTAATATTTCACTAAAATCTAATAGCATTATAGCTGTAAACAGTACAATATCCTGTATACAGCGATATGTTGAATGATTACTAAAGCACTAAAAAAATAGTATCCAGTTATTTGACACACTTACAAAAACTAAGTAAAGGAATAGGAACTACGTATTATAATTTCTTTGAAGCATTACCTGCTTATTTTTCAGTTTCTGAATAGCATGTAGCACAAAAGGATTCCCAAACACTAAAATACAGTGAGAAATTAAAAAATTGCAAGTTAAACTCTTGCAGAACAGTTCATTAAAATTTTTATTCCTGGTTTATGAAGATCCCACTCCTCTCTTCTCATTGCTCTTTCAAAGTTCCCAAGCATGGCATCACTTGTCTTTGTAGCTGCAGTTTACTGGGTAAATACAAGCTAACTTCCATCAGGCATGGTGTAATGAATAAATAGCTTTACACCACCTTTCCTCTCCTCCCAGGCTAAATAATTTCGTGGTTTATGAAATAAAATTAACAACAAGAATACATTAAAACTGTTCTGCAATACCTAACCATTGCATTTGGACGTACAATAGGTGTATGTAGAAATGTTAGTGGTATGTTCAAATTATTACTTTACAGAACCTGGGCTTGCATTTTTGAAGTAAATAAGGATTAAATCACTGTGTTTCTTGCAGCAAGTGCCTGTCTTGTAAGCTCTTTATACAGGATTAGTTGTTTTGTAGCGTTTGTACAGGGTGATGAGATTTCTATCTGCAGCCATTATCAAAATATAGATCCAGAGGTTTTTATTCCGGAGCAGAGACTTGATCACTTACTCAGGAAAACATTACTACAGATTTCAATATGTAAATGTTATAGTATCAATTATTTATGGGAGGAAGCTCTTGAGAATGAACAGCAAAACACAAACAACCACAGAAAGATCTATAGTATCAACGATGCTTCTAGACTTTTTCTTGTTGTCTTGGACATAAATTGTAAATAGAAAATAGTGCTGTGCCACTCTGTCACAAAATTATGGATTTAAAACCACTAAAATTCAAGCCCTAGTAAATGAAACTATTTTTTCTTGTCATCCCTCAGGACCACAATGTTATTACATAAAGGAAACAGAGGAATAAGACATATTGTTTCTACAACTAATTCTCAAAAACTATTTATGTATTTTATAAAAAGTAGATCACCTAGGGGTTGTTTTTCTCCGGATTGCATTGTTAAATTTAGTCACTCTAAAAATATGTTTCCAATATTCCTGCTTTGAATAGACCTGCAAAATCTCAGAGAAAAGAAAAAAAATGTTTGAATATCAGCTATCTTCTGTTATCCTGTTGATATTTTTGTTACTTTCACTGTTGCGCTTACACACGCACACACAAAGGAATTATTTCAGCAAAGCAAATTTTATTTCTTCTTTGTCTAAAGAAAAAAAAAAAGCAAACAAAACTAAGCAGTGGCTTTTAAATTGAGCCAAGCTAAACAATCTTTCATGGAGGAAGGACAACTCTTTTTCAGAAGGGTAAAATGTACCAGGAACTGTATTCTCACTAAATCATTTGGAAGTATCATATGCAAAGCACATTTATCAGAAGAATATGTACAGTAAAACTGCATGATAGTTTGCTCTTTTGACTATTTCATTGCCTAGAAAATTCTAAAAATGAACTATTAGCATCATCTATCTCATGTGCTAATTAAAACATTCAATGTTACTGTAGTTGAGGCATACTCCTTTTCAGATGGTTACACCAGACTTTTACATATGTTCATTACCACATTAAGACACACACCTCGAATTCTTTTCAAGACAAGTGATTTGCTGTGCAGATGCAACCATTTAATTTCTTTGAAAGAATACTAAATAGAGAAAACATAAGGAAAACACCTATATATAGGTATTCAAATATACAGAAATTTTTAGTTCAAATCTAGAAATAAAAATTTATTCCTCAATTGTTATTGCCAAGATCTGGCTCAGTAGTATGAAAATGTGTCTTCTGGATTGGAACTAATTTATGCCTGGCTATTTAATGTGGCCATAACCCTGCGTACCCTAATAACAAGGTGCACCTGTTTTTTAGTTCAAGCTAAGTTCTCTCCTAGTTTTCCTGAAGTGATAAGACACTTGAGTTTACACTGGTTGCAGCTTTACTACTCCTTGAAGCCCTTCAGCTCATGAACCTACAGCTCTCATCCTTCATATAATTCTCATTTTTGGAACTGATGAATTGGCAGTCCTGCCAGTTGACAAGTCCCCATCCTGGAATCAGCAGGGGTTCAGTGAGAGAAGGATTTGTTCCCATCCATCCAGATGACAGAGGCCCTGGCTTGATCTTACTCTACATCTTAAATGCTGGCCATACCAGTGTAATACTGCAGGAAAACAAACAGATAAACCCCACAGGTAACTCTTATTTTGATGAATATACTCAAGAAAAATTCCACCTGTTTTTTTGTTTGGTTTTTTTTTGGGGGGTGGGGTTTTTTGCAAGCCTTGGTTCTAGCCAAGTATTTTACATCAAGACTGGGACCTCACACTTGGTTGATAGCAAACACAGCTATTGGAAATGTAACCAACCTTTATCTAAGCACACCTGTAAATTTCCTTGTTAGTATTACCAGATTTGTGTAAAGGGTTTAACTGTAAAACAGAATCATATCAGCTGAGCATCTACAACAAAATATTCCACTAGTCAGTGAAGATGCATGATTTCCATACAGATTTGCCCGTTTTCTTTGTTTCTTACTTGGGAGGGAGTCACTCAACCTTTGTCCATTCTGTCTCTGGCTTCCAGCTGTGGTAGTAGTTTTCCTGTCACTCCTACTCTTTGGGAAAAATGCTGGGATGAACTGCTCCACTCATATTTGATCAATGAACATGAAAAAGACAATTTTTTTGCTTTTTACCAAGCTGGCTATTTTATAACAGCTGGTGACAACCTCTGAAAAGCTCAGATCCAGCTGCCAGTCTCACCAGCTATCTTGTCCTTAGGGCTATTCATTAGTTGAAAAGCAGCATGTGAGTGCTGATGAATTTCTATAGCTCACATTCCCAAATACAATGAAAGTAGATGAATTTACAACTTTGTCAAACTAATCTATTTTAATGAGCAGAATATAAATGTTTTACTCAAAAGAGAATTGCTGTTTACCAGTTATGACAATAAGGTTTTAGTGAATATTGAAAATGTGTACAATAACATGCAAGAATGAGGAAAGAAATCATACTGTGGCACTACTGAGCAGGTTATCTTGCAACAGCACAAAGGAGCCACAATCAGAGAGACCATCAGGAGCACACCTTTTATGGACACATGTTCTATGGTGCATGCATACCTTCCATGAGAAACAAAGTGGCCTGGAAAAATTAATTTGGAGACCACCAGTACAGTCAAAGACATTTTTTAAATAATGTTTGCTTCTTACTGTCAAAATGTTTATGATCATGTATCTTCTAAGCTAAAAATATTCCCGTTGCTTGAATAATGCACTTGGGGGAATGGCTAGATGAAAGCCAAACATGCAGCTTCTTTTGAAGCATTTGACCCAGCAACAGGATTTCCAGCTTCTTAAATATGATTCTGTTGGTTTGCCAGATTTAATGTAGAATAAAACTTGCTGACTCCAACTGAAACTGCAGTGGGTCAGTTGCTTGGTGTTTAGTAGCTTGGTATACAGCAAAAAGTGTTACATTACTCTGCCAAATAAGGGAAGATTATAGCTCTGCTTGTGCAAGACAAATCTGTTCCAGTGCACAGTCGTCATGAGGCAATGACACTGATTTTCCCAAAGAACTCTTAGACCAGCATAAAATAAAATTGGCTCAAGACACAAATTGTCATGTGGTTCACTCGGTTTCCTGATGAAACAGACAGCCCTGTGGCACATCAAAGCCTGCCTGCACATACACTGCAAACCCTTCTATTTACTTAGCTATGGGCAAATTATTTATCCATGGGCAAATTTTGAATCTAGTTTAAAGGCCAGATCTGGCATTGTTTGATGTGAATAATCAGTAATGAGGCCAATAGCAGTTTCCTAGTAGGACTGAAGGAGCAGTTGCTTAACACAAGTTAACCAACATCCTTGGCATCTGAAAGCCTTACCTTTAAAATGTAGAAATTAATAGTGACAAGCTGTCATAGCTTGAGGACCACCACAAAGGAAAATGGGAGGTGAATGTCTCTGCATATCTCCTGAAGTCAAAGAGAGCTGATGTCACTCCACATCCAATGCTTATGTTGCCTTTGAATCCATCCTGTGCCTAACCCTATGCTAGTCCTGCCATCAATAGCAAAAATATTCCAGAGTGGATAGAACAGCAGTTTTGGTATTATTGTCCCGAAATACCCACCTTTGTATATGTAGGTGAAGAGAGCGTATCATAGAATCAAAGAATAGTTGATTTTGGAAGGGACCTCTTGAGATCATCTAGTTCAAACCCCTGCTCAAGCAAGGTCAACTTGGGATTTTTTGTTGTTGTTTGGGGGGGGGGGATGGGAGGGGTGTTTAAATAAGTAATGTAGGATACTTTCATAAGAAAACATTAAATACTTGAATGTAGAGGCTGCTAGGATAGTAGTGGAGGACTGTGAAGAGAGGGCCAAACCTGACATAGTTTCATCCTTATTATCTAGTAAAGAAGTACTCACAGAGAGTGATTTAACCCACCACCAGAACAACCCTGCATTTTGTTTAGGAGGGAACCTTCACGTTTCCTTCAAGTCCTGGAGTGAACCAGTATCTGTGGGGCAGACAACGGGGGCTCCAGAATCCAGGAGTGACGCCAGGAGCTATGGATTTTACCAGGCAGACTCATGTGGACACATGAAGGTCTCCTGCTAATGCACCAGCAACCAGCTCTGTCTGCAAAAAGAGTTTCTCTCAGGCTGACTGAGCTATGTGCGAGCTTGCTGCTGCCTGAGCATTTGTTACCCTCTGTATGTGCTCACACAAGATGCCAGGGGCCTCAGTGCCAGAACAAGTGTCTTGCTCTTCTGTCACCACAGCTTTGCCTTCACACTCCTGACTGAAATAGCTGTGCTGGCAGAATCCAGGGTAGATCTGTGCTTAGTTGCTGGAAACAAAGGAAGAGCACTTAAGGGAAGAGAATGTTTGAATAAATTTGTAATACACTGAAGATTGAAAGACAGGATGAAATTTAGATCTCTATTGTTGTTACATGGCTCGACATCCAAATTCTTACTATTCTGTTCAGGTTCAAAATCCCACACCTCATCATTGTGATCACTGAGTGCCTGCTGGCAGTGGCTGAGATTTTCAAAGAACTGTAAGGGAGGTTGAATTTCAGTGAGATTTGGCCACCTGATTCTCCCACGATACCTTGATAATCCCAGTACACAAAATAAGTGTTTTTTGTCTGGAATTTTTTTTTTTAAAGTACTTAGCATTCAAACACCAGAAATCAGACCACGGCACTGAGAAATTCATTGCATAATTGTAAATCCCTTTCTAAGATTAGTGATTGCATCACCAAAAACAAGCACATACAAGACACACTGATCTTATGAAAACCAGAGTCCGTCTGGGGGGAAGGGAAGATCATATTAAACAAACAGTCAGAAAAGGCCACTTTGAGAAATTTCTCCCCAGACTCAAATACAGGATCATCTTTGAAAAAAAAAAAAGTAGTATTGCAGATGGCAAGGCTCCGGCTAAAGAAAATCTAGTTATAGCAGAGGAGAAAAGCATATGTTCCAGATATATACTATAAATAGACTAGGTACTCTTATGGGATATATCAGCATACAGAAGAGCAGCAATAGAAAAGGCCAGAATAAATGTGCAGTTATTTCTTTTTTTTTAGTCCCATCAGTTTCCTGCGTGCATCTAGTGGCATTACAGGTTTTTTTACTCATCATATGTTTTAAAATCTAGTGTTTGAGTCAAAATAAAGCTAATTTGCATTGGCATAGGGACTTAACTCACTGTTGTATTATTACTGTGTAAGCAGGTGTACCAGCAACTGCAAATAAATGCTTGCTGATGGAATCCCAGCAGGGTTTCTGATGAGTTTTCATTTTGTTGAACCTTACCCAGGAAATTATTGTATAAAAAGCTTTGCTCTTAGTTCTTTGCCTGAGACATTATTTAGCTACACCTGGCCAAATTCATGGCAATTATACTAACTGTTCATAGAGGACATACCAAAAATCCCATCAGCCTTTTTAAATCATTGTCTCAAAGCCCGCCTATGAACAGTGAAAAAATCCCCCTCAGATTAATATGCACAATGAGACTTCTGATCCAAATGCTGTTCACTGTATAACCTACATAGAGAAAGATAAAATGAAAGCTTTAAGGTGGAATCTAGGTGACGCATCACTGGAATATTCTAAGTGAAAGTATTTCACAGTAAAACATGTAATTCAAAGCAAAAGTATTTATTATTATGATGGTTTTGGCAACACATTTGATCATGTCATTAGAGCTGATTTTCATTTTAGTTATTTGGGCTGAAAGTACCTCCAATTATTTTGCTGTTTGAGGGCTTAATGGCTTATTCGAATGAATTCAGAATACCCAAGAAATGCTGCAACGGGCGCTGCATGTCCCACATTCTACAGTCTCCTATGAAGGAATTATTTAGGTCAATCTTTCTTACCTACAGTAAAGAGCAGTAAAAAAGTTTTCAGTGAAAGGCTGAAGAATAGCTATTGATGTTTTTATATAGATCCAGAACAGTAACCACCGAAAGCACATACAAAATCCACATCTAATATTATATGAAGATTTGCAAGTCACCTTCCAATATTACCAGGGTGATTATTTGAAAGCCAACAAACAAGACTAAAATAAATATTTCCCTTTCCTATTCTAGCAAGTGAGCATTTGCCAAAGAGTGGAAATTAAAATGAGTTTTCCTATTGATTGCCATGAGTGTTTATGAATTATTTTAAGTGATAATGATGATAATTTACATACCATGTAGAAAAGTTGGTAAAGTACCTAAAAACCACTATGAAAGGTTCTGTAGAGGAACCGCACCATTATTACAAAGCATACTGACCCAGTTGGTTTCTTTTAATCCCACTCTAAAAAACGGTATACTCAAGACAGTAAGATTTTTTTCCAGCTTAGAGCTAAATTTACTTTCCTGCTTAATTCCAAAACAATATACTATTGCACAAATTTTACTCACCCGTGACGTGAAAGTCGCTGGAGAGAATTCCTGCAGCACTGGGAAGTGGCCAACCCAGCCACTGCCCCATCATAGCGTGACATTTGCCAGTAGCTGGAGGAACCAGTGTCTTGGCATGATTGATAAGGACCATTTCAGGTTCCATCCAATTCAGCGTACCAGATTACACGAAAAATATAAAATATCCATCCTGCGAAGAGTCTCTGCTTCACAGCTTAGCTTTTAGTCCTCACAGCTTTCAATGCCATAGAAAGACTTGCAGACCTATCTTGCCCTGCTGAGAAACCATGATTTGGAAGGACTGTTTACCTAAATCAGAGCAGAGAGAGGCAGTAATACAGGTGTCAGTAGGTTTCTGGCTGTCACTTCCAGATGCTTTTCAGCTGCGGAAACATGCATGGCCAAAGGAAGAGAGTGAAGATAGCACAGTCACTTGAATATTCACATACAGACCTAACTTCTTTAAAAATCTGTCTTGAATGCTTTGAGTAGGTTCCTATGTGTGTAAAAAAATTTACAATTTACTTCGGAAATGTAAATCACTCACATCATTTGACTTTGTTGCGTAGTTTATCATTAACTTGCCATGGTTTTTAAGCAAAAAAGCAACATGTGAAGCAGGGTATAGAGCACAACGTGTCTAGGAAACCATTATGTGGGCTCAGTAATGAGCAGGAATGTGATACCTTTTCTAGGGTTTGGATTGGGTTTTTTTGGCGTCACAGTGCCACCACTCATTTGGGGAATACTGGGGTAGTTACACTCTTATAGGTGCTTTGGAAGGGCCTCTCCTGGGAGTCAGCTGTCACCACCCTGCTGCACAGCAGTCTCTCCTCCCTGTAAAAAGTGGCTGCTTCTGTTTCTCAGCTCCTGCTGAACTCAGCACTCAGTTAAATGTGCTGCCTCCTGCAGGGGCAAGGATACCATTTTCCCCAGAAAAACAGGCTCCTGCTGCCTTCTGGCTGCTGACTTGGCTCTGTGGGAAGTTAGCTCCCAGCTCTGTGATCCCACTCTCCTGCAAGCACAGCAGGAGCGGGAGCTGCTACCTCTCCTGCAAGCATAATTTCCATCTATTTAAAAAGCTGTGATTCACAAATCATGAGAACTCCAAATTTAGCAAAGCAAATTTTAGAAAAGCAGGAGTCCTGACCCTTCTCCCCACTTGCCCTCAGATCTCAGGAGAAGCCTGAGCCTGAGCAAATGCATAAACCCACCAGCTCTCCAGGCGCCAGGTGCATGCTGGGGAAACTTTGCTTTAGAATAAAATTTGATTTTTTTTTTTTTTAATTAGGAAAGGAATGAGAAAGCAAGTATGCAAGATATACAGTTCATTTAAGAAGAAACATGTAAACAGCATTTTTATCAAGTCAACCTGGAGAAGATGCAATTGTTACCCTGACAAAAATGCTTTATCCCCCTTACTGAGATCTGCATGATAGACTGACTGGCAGAGCTATTAATTGATTCTTTGTACTTCTGATCTCACTAGGGCCAGCAAGCATTCCTAACAGTTTCTAATTCCTCATCATGACATCCATTATGTTCACCTCTGAGGTGTCTAAATGTATTCCGTGTATAATGGCAATGTTATGTAAAATGCAACATGACAGGAATACTTAGAATTGTTCAAAGCTGTGCTGTGGAAACCAACTTTATTTGTGGTAGCCATCCAATATGGGATTTGCATGTTTTGCTTTTCTACAGGCACGCTGAGAAACTCAACTACGTGAGGGTTTAGACATTGCAAGTGGGCTAGTGTTATATCCCTTGTGGCTCCACTATGAACAGAAAACCAAACACAAACAAAAATAATCTATACAGGAAGAACAGGCATGCTGACAGAGATTGTTTGACATTAGAAAAGCACAGCTACAGCTGCCTACTCTTTGTTACAATGTCTACAGTAAATCTGGGATAATGCTCACACAAGAAACAAAGAACTACCACAGAGGACTCTTAAATAGGAGAAATAGATTCTGAAAGGTGTCAATTTAAGTAATTTAACTACAGTGAAGGAAAAATAAAACAGTTCTCTAAAATCTGAGCCTTTCAATTACAGAAAGCTGCTGTGAGAAAATCTAGCCTTTCTTTGAAGCAGAAAAACAGGACAGTTGTATGACACAGGCAAGAAACTGTATTCATAAAACATAGTGTGCTCTGCTTATCTATATAGCACAGTGTCAATAAAAACCGTAAATCTACTGTTCCCGTGCCTGAACTGTCAAGAGACATGTGCAGGGGGATTGGACTAGATGATCTTTAAAGGTTCCTTCCAACCCAAGCCATTCCATGATTCTGTGATTCTATGATATGGTCTCCAGCATGGCAAAATGACTTGTGTTCACAGAAACGTGTACAGCTCGTTGGTTCATTGGTGGTATCTATCTTTAGTGCCATATCGTAGCTACCTCACAGGTCTCACCCAGCCTGGGAAGGTAAGAGAGTAGCCACTTAGCAGAAGAGCAAATTGTACTATCCAGAGGGGCTCTGCAGGTTATGATTACGTAGGAAAATTGGTAAGACACTGTTTTAGGACTTGTGGGATTTGTAACTCAAAAGATGTTCCAAACTGTGCTGAAAATAAACATATTTTGTTCTTCTGCCAGCTGAGAGGAGGGAATCCAAGTTTCTTTTGGATTTACCAAATGTCTGGGAACAAATGCCCAGCCTGAAAAACTCAATGTGAAGCATTATTTGAACACAAAATTAAATAACCTGTGGCGCAACCTTCTCCAACATGTCTGAGAAAGAGCTGCAGCATTGCTCACACTCCAAATTCATCCACACATAGATTAACTAGTAGTGCTCTAAGAACATGCAGAAACATTCCTTTTTGGCTTTGCATTACTGTGTATTATCTCCCAAGCATCTGCAAACCGTATCTTCCTTTTTTGTTAGACAAACAGAACAGTTATTAAGACTCTTTATAATAAAGAATTGAGATAGAGATACTAAACACATGTTGCTTTAAGAGCAACTAGATCATTGGTTCCTCCATATCATCACAAAAACGGTAGATACTTTTCTGAAACATATCTGAGCAAAAATCTCTGAAGAACATCGGGGGGCCAGAACTGGCAAAATATAAGGCGAGAGCAGAAAGATTAATGATTTTTTTTTTTTTTATTTGGATCTCACTCTAGTCTTTCTCAGCAGAGGATCTGAATCAAGTCAAAGTGCAGATAGAATAGGTTGTGGACTGAATAGATTAAATGAACAAATTATCAGGCTCATATGATACTCATCCAGCATTTTAGCATAATTCAGGAATAAAATACCTTGCCTGCTAATTGTGGTGTATAACTTCTCTGAATTCATATGTGATGACTGGGAAGTGGTCAAATATATAATTGATATTTTAAAGGTTTTGAGGGTCTGACATCCATGGAACTGCAAATTTATAAACCTACCAGGAAAATGAGTAGAAGCATTATCAAGGAACTGATGGACTTCTGCACAAACAGGAAAAGAAAAATCAACACACCCTTTGAAGGGTAAGTCCGGACTCACAGATTGTTTGATTTTTTTACAGGAGTCAAATGCATACGCATAAAAGAGTCCTTGTTAATGCTGATCTCAATCAATTTCAGCAAAGCTTTCACCACAGGCTCTTAAGGAAAATATACAATCATGAAATAAGAGAAAAGGATCTTCCGTAGATAAATAATTGGTTAAAAGAAAGGAAAAAAAAGGTATTAGGAAATGGGAAGTTTTCATACCAAAGGAAAAGTCCACAAAGGTCTATGCTTTTGCTTTTCAGCATACTCATAAGTGACCTGGAAAAGGGCATGGCAAAATTTGCTGATGATACCAAGTTATTAAGGATGGTGGTACAGATTATGGCTGAGTGAACCACTGTCAAAGGACCTGTCAAAGGACCTAGGAAAGGAGAAAGTAGCTGATGATAATGGCAGTTGAAATTCAAGATAGGTAGATATAAAGTGTTGCACAAAAATAATCCTAGCTTGATGTATGAAATGATCAACTCTAAGATGACTATTCCTATTTGGGAATGAGATCTGGGAACGATAGTAGGTGAGTGAAAAACAAACAAACAAACAAACAAACAAAAAAACCACCAAAAAAATACCAAATAGAAAAGAGGGCAAAACTTTTACACTCCTGTATAAATGTGTAATATACCCACAACTTGAAATTGTGTACAGGTCTGATCTTTTGCAACTTGGAAAAAGTAACATGGAAGTGATAAAGGTTCAGGCAGGGACAACAAGGATGTGAAAGGTATGAAATTGTTTCTATAAGGGGACTTAATCAACTAGGACTCCTGAGCTTGAGAAGTTAAAAATAATAGGAGATGCAATAGAGATCAATAAAATAATGAGTGGCAAAAATAGAATGATGAAAGAATTATTATATCTTCCACATAAGAACTAGGAAAGTTAGCAGGTGCTGAGTGCAAAACACAAAACAAATGATACTTTCACCATTAAGCTGTGGAACTTCCTGAAGCAGGATGATGTGAATGCTGAAAATTCAGATGCCTCCTACAGGTTAAGTTCTTGGGAGGAAAAATTCATCACACCTTATATGAAATGAAATAACCTCTGGCACAGGTAGTACTTGAGCCACAAACTTTTGGAGTTTGAGAGGAAATTTTGTATGTAGTGTCATTATTATATTCTTCAATTCACATCTAGTAATGGCCACTGTCAGATCCTACCTTGTTGAATTTGAGTATTATCCAGTACGACTGTCCTTATGTTCTTAGCCTAAAAATTTCCCAGACACATTACAAAAATGAGTCCAAGAAAAGAACCATTCTTGAGAAAAGGTAGCAAATGAATCAGGGCCTACAGAGCTTAAGGGAAGCATTTAAGATAAATGTAAGTGTAAGAATATTTTAATTTACCAGACATACTTTCCAATCCATTTGTATTAGATGCTTAATGATGTTTATTTTACTTCTGTTTTTCAATATTTCTCAGCTCTCTGCAGGAAGAAGTTGGATCTGAAGGTGAAGATGCTAAGGAAGGTCAGGTAAAGATCACAAAGAAAAACAGTAAATAAGTATTTCAGAACAAAGAACAGGTAGCCTATTCTGAGTTTAAAAGACCATGTGAAATGCAAGAAGAGCAGAAGAGAAGAATGATACAAATGCACAGTTGAGATTTATAAACAGAAAGGATGAAGGAATTGTTAATTTTTTTTTTCTTTCTTCAGAATTGTGAATCTGACAGCACACCTTCCCTACTTACAGAAGAAAGGACAGAGTAAACCTCTTCTTGCTTTTACCCTTTCTCTTAAAAACCTCAAGCAATCTCTCCACAGAACCACATCCTTCCAACACTTAAGAAGATGATCCCTAAGCCTGTTAAAGGCATTTTGCTAACAAAATAATTTAGGTAAATAGTTTCAAGAACTTTCAGAGAAACCAAATTTAAACTTCACTTCAAATTTTAATGTATCAACACTTTCTACATTTAAGAACAAGAAGCAAGTAAATCTGGCTTAGCAAAGAGTAAAGCCAGGCTTTATTCTTCCTTCCAGCTACATCATTCTTTTTGTCAAGCACTTTTTAAAAATAGAATTCTGTGAGATACTCTGTATAATCACACCACTGAAACTCCTACTGGACAGCTGTGTAAAATAGTCACTTAAACTACCCTGCATAGGCACTGTGGGCTCTGTACATATGGTATTTTCTATGGTAAGTTCTTAAAGAAATAATTTTCATAGTCATCAGAGGTTTGATTCATGAGAACATTTTGTTTCTCTTAAGTGAAAAATTATTGCTTGTGTCTTGTAAAGACTGAAATCCTGCATATTTCATTTGTAAATCTTAAAAGGCAGAATAAGAACAGACACACTGGAAATCTAAGGCTTTGGATGTAACATTTTTTCAAAATATAAAATCCTTGAAGTAGGAAAAAAAAAGGAGAAACTTCTTACTTCTTATCTTGGCAAACTCCCTCTATAGAATCAAAAAGAGATAAGCCTACAAGGGAGGAAGAAAATGGAAGAGGATTGTCATAGCAACCAGTTAAGAACATATTCAACACAGGAAACAATCTGATTAATCTCCTTCTTTTTTGAGAACAACAGGACGTACTGCACCATCCAGTTGAGTAACAGGACATTTTTTAAAAGATAGTAAATTAAATCTCACTTCATTAAAATTTGTAGTTTATTTGCAGAGCTTTTGACTCATTCAATGCATAGACAACTAATAGGACCATAAATGAAAAATAAAATTCCCAGCTCTTCTGTTTGTTTAAATTACCTAGGCTGTAATTAAGCTCAAGATTTTTGGTAGGAGACAAAGAAAAGGTGATATTACTTTTAAAAACTAAGAATAGATACTCTTGCACTGAAAATAAGAGTATTAGAAAATTGAATTGGTCCAAGGCTAGAGACTAAAGAATGTAAACCCAACTATCCTTCTTTCCCATTTTTTTGCAAGCCAATCTACTATGCTGCAGAAATCTCGGTGGCTTCTGAGCAATATCTTCAATGCATGAAACCACACTTTTGTTTTAATATTGACATCAGCCATTCGCTTAGTCTTACTCAGTCTCAATCTCCATTAACAAAACTTCATTACAAACAGAAGAGCAAGAGAGAGCAAACTTTTAATAAAATGTTCCACCTTTTTTCAAAGAAAGTCAAAGTATTAAATACAGCCAAAGCCTGCTCTTCAAAGAGAAATTTTCAAATTCTGGGAAAAGCCAACACTTTCTTCTGCTGGTAAACAGTTTTGATGGAATTTCTATTTTTCATCACAGGAGAATTTGCTTCAATAATAGGTCACTTGCTATTCCTCAAGCATTCAGAACCAAACTGCATTTCCTACAAATCTTTTTCTCTATGTAGCTGTTTATATTTAAAAAGTCAAGGAAAAATACTGCATGAGCTAAATAAAAAGGATGTTTATTACATAATTGAAATCTGCAATTATTTTCTAGAAAGTTAAATGCATCTATCTATTTCGGATCCTTCAGGAAAAAGCACTGTTATTGCAACTATTAAACTCTGCATTTTTCTGAAGTCTAAATTTTTACCCTCAGGGATTCCTTCTTCAGATGCAACAAAATGAAATGCAGAAACTTATTCTGGTAGAAAGGATAAATTATGAATTTGATCTCACTCATTCATTTGCTTTAAAATGCTTTAACAGATGCTAAACATTAAGCCTAATTGTCCACTGCAACCTCAGGGCAGAGCCAGGGTGTTTACTGAAGCGTTAGGTTACATCTACTTATTTCTTGGCAGGCCCCTGGGAAGCACCCTTCAATTCCTTGGCCAGGCAGCACAGGGTGGCCCCCTGCCACGCAGAGCAGCAGAAACGCTCCATGTCACCACACCTGTCCCAGAGACTTGCCCTTTCAAAACTCACACCTCCCTCGCACCCTTGTCATGGCCAGACCTCACCAGCACTCTCTCTACAGCAGCCTGGAGCGGCCACTTGCCTCTTCACCACCATCCCTGTACAGCCATGTGTCCCTCAGTATTGCTGCTCCTACTGTTGTCGTCATGGGGGAAAGCTATGCTCTCTGTCACGCAGACTCTTGACAGTGGACCGAGCTGTCCCAACAGCCACAGCTTCCTCACTACAATGGATGGATTTGGTGGTGGGAGACAAGCAGTCACTTCACTACTCCACAAACCTGGCAAAATCAGCAACAGGAACATTTTTGCATGATGACCTCCTCACTTGGTGGCCTCACGAATACCTGGTACCTCAATAGCGTCTGCAGCACAGTACTCACAAAACCAGCATTATATGGGTTTGCTGCCTTTTGTCAGTGAAAACTATCTGAAATTCAAGGTGACAGGTCTGCTATGGCTTTGCAAGGCCACCCTGCGGATGTTTGCCATCCTCCATTGGACGACCACTGTGCCACTGCCAGACAGCAGCTCTTCAAGCTCAAGGTTTCCTCCTTTCTGTCAACTGGTTTCCTATTCATACTAATTTTGCTACAAAAACACCAGTAAGCTACATTTGAGTTTTGAGCCATCACTGTTTGAGAAACATAAGAGGAATATATCCCCTCTCCAATACAAACCTCTGCTTCCCACTTTCTCCCTCTCCTTCCTCCCTCCTTCCACACTCTCAGGCTTCTTCCACATTCCTGTTGTTGACTGGTCCCAGAAAGTGAATGCGAGTCATGTTTGTAGAACTATTTAAGGTTCAGTTTTGAACTAACACAAAAAAGTGCTGGTAAAGTACCAGTGATGGTAGCAGCTGAAACATGCCCCTTAAAATTGAAAAAAAAAAAAAAAAAAGCAGAGGTTTGGCTTCCACAGTTTCCTGACATGCTCCACCAGCCTTCTCTACAAACAGGCAAGGTGCTGGCCTGACAGTGGCAGGGCAGATGCGAGAGGCTGGGAGAGTCCATGGGGGGGTGCACGGGTGTGTGTGCTGGGGGGTGGAATGGCCATTTCAGTGGGGAAAAGGGAACTTAAGAAACTGCTGTGAATTTCAACAAAAATGCTGGTAACCCCATTCCCCAAGAACACACAGAGGATGGGAACAGGCTCCGGCCCTACTGTTTGTCCATCATGTGATGTGGATGTAAAGATTTTAAAATTTGTGGCTCATACTTTAAACTGTCGGTTGTCTAATCCTCCTTCTGGTATTTTATGTTCCTGACTAGAGTAGTTCTTATTTAATGTATTCAGCCTTTCTTCTTACAATAGCTAATTCATAAGTCAAATGCTCACTTACTGGATTTCAATTTCATCATTTGTTGTTTCATGTCTTCTGAGGATTTTGTTAAAACTCTTGATAAAAAGTTCCTGCTATTTTCCTTTTGATACTAGGCTGCATTTCATGAAGTCCCAACAAAGTATGTGTTGAAAGAACATACATTTTCAGCTATTGCTGCTTTGTGTTGTCCTTACCTTTCATGAAGGATAAAGTGGTATTATTTATTTTCTGTATAAATACACTGATTTACGATAGATTTCTGTTGTGCTCATACAAAATCAGGGATAGCTGAACACATTAGAGGGATTAAGTGTTAAGCACTGAAGAAAAAATTATATTGTGCAAGTGTCAAAATTGCAAAATGCTACTGAAAAGAGAAGGTTTAAAAAGACAAAGCAGTAATATTTTTCTGCTTCTTCCCTGTTGTGGGAACTGTGTATTATTAACAGAACATATGGAGAAGCTGAATCCTCACCCTGGAAACCTATAGGGAATTGAGCTTTGTTACAAAAACCTCAAAAGTTGGGGGGTTTGGGGTTGTTTTGTTGTTTTGGGGTTTGTTTGGGGTTGGGTTTTTTTACATTACAATATAGTAAACATTTTCCTTTTCTGTATTTAGCCTCAGGATTATCGTATACAAAAACATCAGCAGAAATCTGCAATTGGTTCTAGAAGAATCCACATGAATTTATCTCCCAAATCTCTAAACAGAGGTTTATGAATGAACAGTCCTTGAACCTACACTCTATCTTGAGCACACTTGCAAATGAGGATGATCCACAAAACAGTGGAACACATTTAAACAACTTCCAAAGGGGCAAATAAAATTCTTTTGCCAAACAAAAAAGCATTATAACCAAAAGTCAAACAAAGTTCAGATGGAATGAATGTGGTCACTTTAAAGTGGTCACTAATGACAAACTGCCTCCTACAGACATTTCAGTGACAGCGTTGGAACATTTCAGGCCTATAGTTTCAGCAGTAAATAGGTTAGGCACTCGTGCATTATCATGAGGATCACTAGTAGAAATAAATCAGTGACCTATGACACTATCTATAGGCAAAATAATTTTTTCCCAAAGTATGACTGGCAAAACAACCAGTTTGATGGAGAATTTTGCTTTTTTAGCTAAGGACTAAGTTGCATGTGTACGTCCTTTCCTTCAGTGCAGCTATCTCAAACTTGTACTTTACTTTTTGACATAAGTAGTCACTTACACTTCCAGAACTAAGAAAAAAGATATAGTAAATGGAATCAATAAAAGGTGTATCATTTATCCCTATGAGATTTCAATGTATTCCCGTCAGATCTCGTTGAATATTTTTTCACTGATAACATTATATTCCATTAATTCAGAGTTCTGTAGTCTTTTTTTTCTAAAAAATAAGTTTTTTTCTACACACGTACCTGCTAGTCATCAAAGCAGTGAATTTACAAGGTCCTACAACTGAGAGAAATAACATTTGAAACAAAATAGACAATGGAAAACTCTTACTGCAAGCTTACTGTAAGTGTAACCAGCTATATAAGCAGTATGTATGAACACATTATCATTTCAAATGAGCAGTAAAAAAATGGATATAGCTTAAAATGATATAATTACCAAGGAACTTGAGTAAATACTCTTAAAATGGTGTGTGACACCTTTCTGCAAACTGAACCAACATGCAGTATAAGGACACAATTAGGATATTTGCTTCAAAACCATACTGCTGTTCCAAACCAAAAAAGCTAATGTAGATACAGCCTACTTACCCTGTTATGGACAGATCCCCTACAGAAACATCTATGTTTTTACACATATATATATGTACATAAGTATGTATATAATATGGGTGCACAATAACATACTGGTTTACTTTAGCATAGAAAAAGTGAGTTGCTGATCAAAATACAGCAACAAAACAGTTCAGAAGACAACCTATTTTTTTTGTATCGTATAACCTTGCTCAGAGCAGGACTAAATAACGTGTCGGTTGAGAGAGAAAAAAATACAATATATTAGCATGAACAGAGTTACACGTTACAAAATAGGAGGAATTTTTTTTTTTTTTTTAAAGCCAGTAGGAACAAGTAAGACCATTACCCCAATAGCTCTTTGGACTGGATTAATAAAGACTGATTGCTTACCATCTTACAGGGGGACATCAAATGAACTTAGGAGGTAACAGGTTCAAAACAGTGAAAAGGACGAAGTTGTTCATACAAGGTATAGTCAAATGTTAGAGCATCTTGTTCCAAGATGCTATAGGTGTTTAAAGCTTACTTGAATTCCAAGTACAACTGAGTAAATTAATAGAAGAGATATCTGCTGTGGGCTACTAACTATAGAAAAAAAATCATTGGTTTTGGAAGTCTTTTAACCACAAACTGGGAAAATACTTTGAGGAAGTATCATTAAATGAAACTTCTAGTGGCTTTCTGTATGCGAACATCACACCAAAGGAAATGCAAAGTTATTAAAATATGTTGCTGTTTTCAGGTTTCTGACTTCAGTTTTTGACTTCTATTCATTATCATTCACCACTGTGTAAAACTTCACTGGGTACTCTCAAGTGATGTTCTTCTGCCTATAATGGTCTGTGGACCAAGTGACTTGTAAAAGTCACATGTGAAAACTGTACACGCACCTTCCTGCAATTGCAAGCAAGTGGGGCACAAATGTAGAAATAAACCACATATATAAACACTCATAATTCAGCCTAATTTTCAAAATAATGTAAAGTAAACCACTGAAACACTCTGTACAGAATTATTCAAGGGTTTGGGACTAGCATTGCTTTTTTTCTAAAAGGCTAGCTAAAAAGATTTAAAGGCAACAATCTATACATTGGCTACCCTAATACAGCCACACTGTCATACATTTTCTTCTTATTCTACACACATCCACATCCACCCATGCTAGTTACAGTTTAAGAAATGGGGACCAAACCATGTGTCAAGAAGGGTGTAGAAGACATAGCTCCACATCTGGTATAATATGGTCTTAAATATTCATGTGTTTAGATTAATACTGTAAGCAAGTCTCATTTCATAAGCGTATTTTGAAGCTTTAAAACAGAAAGCTGCACTGTCCCTTATTTTGGTCTGTTCAGTACAACTGAAAGTGAAGTCACATTTTCTTAGTTAAGTCAAAGACAAAAGAACAAAAGCAACTTGCTTTGTTGGAGGCTTTGGTTGTTTGGAAGCACTGGAGAGCTCGGATACTTGAGTAAATCAGACAGCACCATTCATGGCTCATTATGTCTCCTCCATGTTACTCTGACAGCTCAGTCATGTGTCTTTAAATCTGCAAACAAGAGAAATAAGTAGTTTTGTGAGTAGTAAAACTTAAGAAACTCAACTTCCAGTGTATTTATGTTTTATTTCTGAATTTTCCCAATCTGCTAGGTTTTTCTTTTCAGAGGGGCATTCACACTTCCAGTGTAGATTTTCTGGTGTCTGATAAGGTAGTTGAGCTGGCATGACACTCTTTATCAGAACATACAGGTTCACAAAACTGTTTTGGAAAGATATGTCAGAATTTAAGGTGAAGGAAGCCAACAGCTTTATACAGTAACAATTCTGAAAATCAGTCTATATCTATGTGAGTCTTTTTTCATTTTCATCCATTTTAGCTGATGGAAGATCCTGGGTCTGCTTCCCCAGGATTAGAAGCATGGTATCATCTCTCAAAATGAAAAGCTATGGTAAAGTTGGGCATGTGTCAGTGAACAGTGAAAAGATTCTATATAGTTATATTTTTTTAATATATTCGTGTTTATGGACATATGAACATTGTAGAATGAAGTCACATGAGCCTTGCTTATTGCAGTAAAAATATATACCCATACATAACATTGAACCAGGAGCTCCAGGACAAAGGTCTGTTTGTGGATGAAGGCCTTTTTTATTAGGCTATATGTCCCGTTACTTCTCTGTAATTTTCAGTTCCTAATTTCTGTGGGTTTTGTACAGTAGCACTGCATTAACAGAGGACTTTTCAAAATTAGCCTTGGAACACTGCAGAACAATTTTATGGATTATTACCCATAAAATGGGTATACATAGATTATGGGTTCATATGTGAATCTGTAAATATTCATAACAATAACATGTATTAATCAATATTAATAATTTATAGATACTATGTGCTTATAGAAATGACTATATAATGGATTTACAGGGCTTTAAGTGTGGGTATGTGTGGTTGGACAGATTGATAGATTTTTGCATTTAATAGGAAGAGAAGAATGCTTTTGTGTGGGTGTATATATATATATTTTGTGTTTGAATATTTGGGAGCTTCATGCCATGATGCTGGCTTATATCTCTTTTACATTATCTCCTGTCCCAGATTAATAAGCTAATAAATAGAAACAGAAAAGTAAAGAACGAAATGTGTGTTTGAAAATTCTTCTGTACTTAGGCACATTGGGAATACTGGGCACTGATCTGATTTCACAACAACACAAGACAAGCTGACAGCAGAGAATTCATTTATCCTTAACACAGAGCACAAAGTAAATATTCAGCCTTGTTGTTTGAATATTCTGTCTGGACACACTGCTCACATATTATATCTGACTACATTACTTTGAACAAGTTCAGCTACAACTACCAACAAACTTTTGTGATTTAAATTCCTCGGTCATTTTTCTCTTTATGTCTTCCAGATTTTATGATGTCTCATCTTCAACCAACTGCCGTGGGCTACTACTGCTTTAAAAATGCTCAATCTAGAAAACTGTCTAACCTAATGGAAAAGGTAAAAATCAGAAAACAGAATCACATGCACTCTGTTCTCTTAGGAACTGTAGTTTATGCTCTGCATGCTCTCCACAATGTTTTCACTTATTTTTCCTCATACTTCCATAGTCCATTTTCTGAAATCTACGATATTATAAATACATTTATACCTCTGACTACCTCCAGGATTGAAAACATTAAATATTCATAAATCATAACTCAGGCTACAATAATATTAATATGAATAAATCTTAAGTTTACATTGATATTCTTTTAAAAATATCTTTGTACTCCTCACATTGGAACAGAAGAGCCTAGTAGGTAGCAGTCATATAAAGAGAATCCCAAATGCATTGTTTTTAAAAAGAAAGTGTTTTTTAAGGTGATCTCTATTTTTTTTCAGTATTTGAGGCCATAGGCAAAAAATACCTTGTGCCACATACTTTTCAATACAATCTTAAAAATAAAGTATCGATTAGTTCTTTCATAGTTTTACTCCTTCATAAAAAAAAAACAAACCAAACAGCAAAGAAACAAGA